>NW_017308603.1:4275-45172 GCF_000935625.1 Nanorana parkeri | reverse complement strand
CCTCCACACACACCCCCTCCTCTCCCCCGACTTTTCCATCTAGATCAATAACACAACTATCTGTCCCACCCCTCATGCCTGGGTGTGAAGTGTAATCATGGACTCAGACCTGTCCTTTCATCCCTACACCCAATCACTGTCCAAATCTTGCTACCCTTACCTGTAACATTTCAAAATATTCTTAACCAACAATACCACAAAGCTACGAACTCACGTCCTTGTTATCTCTCCGATGACTATTGCGGCTGCCTCCTTTTTGGCCTACCTCTATACAGGTTATTCCAGCTTTAGACTATTATGAATGCTGCTGCTAGGCTTATCCACCTCTCCAACCACTCACTTTCTACTACCCCTCTTTGACAATCCCTCCACTGGCTTCTGCTGAACCTCAAACAGAATTCAGGATACTAACAACAACATACAATGCCATCCCCAGCAAGAGCTACACCACCTAACCATCCTCTTTGCTCCTCCCAAGACCTCCTGTTCTCTATCTCCCTCATGACCTCCTCCCATGCTCCCCCTCCAGGACTTCTCCAGATCTTCTCCCATTCTCTGGAACTCTCTTCAGTCTGTCTAACTATTGCCTACTTTGTTCATCTTGATGCAATTCCTGGGAAAAAAACGTCCTTCCCATGTTCCTCAGTTGAAGCATGAATGTTAATTGCAGCTATATTCCTCATATATCCTTTTAATTGAAATATTCATATTCCTTATCTAAGGGTTGTTAGCCCTTACCCTAGGTTCCAGCAATTCTGGTGGACCTATAATTTCCAGTCAGGATTAACACTCTTAGGCAGTAGCATACCTAGCTTATCTGGCACCCAGAGCTGATCATTTTTTTTAACCCCCCCCCCCCCATACAAAAAAATGTATTGCAGTAATATAGTTCCATGCCAAATGATGGGTGTGGCCTGACCATGCTAAAAGTGGGAAGGTTTAGAAAGGGTATGTTTAAATCTAAGCCTAACAGACAATTTCAACATTCAATACAATAAGTTTAAAAAAATGAAACTCATCCACTACAAATGCTTTTCGGCCGACCTTAAAGAGCAACTCCCTCCTTCAGGACATAGTGAGAGCATGCTAGAATATACTGTCACTATAGTAACAGTGCCTCAGAGCATTGTGTGGAGCCAGCACTCCTTTGAAGTCTCTTCTGGATTTCAGAAAGAGACTGCAACAGGTGTGATGATTGAGCTGTAAGGAAACACCGAACTGAAAAACCTCCCTCTGCCAGCATCTGATTGGATATTGAACAGAGGCTTCTTTCAGTGCCAAGTGCTGGAATGCAGAGAGCATTCCAGTACTTGGCACACCACTGCCACTCTGCATAGAGCACCAGGACACCATGTAAGTATTGGTACCTGGTGCAGACCACACCCCTGCACCCCCCGTAGGTATGCCCCTGCTTAGAGTGGTTAGTTTAACATTCATTTTTTACAGGAAATACAGGTTAGCCCTTACTCCAGTCCCCAGAAACCCTGACAGATCAATGGTTTTCTGTCTGAGATTATCCTCTTACAAGGTCAGCTTCACCAGGCTTTTAACAGTCTCCCTGAACTTTTTTTCAATGCTACTGCCACGTTTTTAACCACTGTACCCTTTGCCTTTCATCGGCTACAGCCGCAATGTGCATTTCCTAGAGGGCCCCTCTTCAGTAGTCTACCCTAAGTACAAATAACATACAGCAATAACTTCTAGTAAAATACACATTACTGAAACACTTTCTAAATAGATGTGATTTCTGTTTCAGTGGCTGTATTTAAACTATATCTATACCCACGAACAACATAATATAATTAATCACAGTTTACTGGTTCTTAAATGTGGCAGTTACATTCATTTTTTTTTTACTTTTTCCTTTTTTACCTAGTGATCCAGTAAGTAACACAGAGAGGAAAAAAAATAACTCACAGAACATGAGGGCTTCTATGGAGAAAACACAGCAGAAGCTGCCTATTTTCAGATGTCTTTCTCTAATTGAAACCTATTACGGAGCAATCTTAACAGATATGCTATGAGGGGAGTCTATGGGGAGTCATATGTCTGCCTAATTCAGTTGTGGTGTGTAAATTTCAGTTTCGAGCTATTGAGGTCTGTAAACAACTGCTTTTTTTATTTAAAAAATTATATCATAATAGCTGGAAAAACATATCAAGGGCCTTAAACCCCATCTGCTGCAAATGAGGATACAAAATATTCAAATGTAATATTTTTATTTACCTGATTAAAAAAAGTAACACTATCTGCAAAATGTTATATTTTTAGGAAAGAAATAAAGAAAATATATACAAAACCACTTTACATTTCCTTTAAATAAAGCAAGCAAGGATTTATACTGACTCATATCATACTCAAAACTTACAGATGGGCAAAGTTCAACAGCAGCCTTCAGCATTTCTCCCTGGACAGTGATAGACTCACATGCTCAAAGGAAAACAGAAATATTACAAAACCAGATGTGCAAAGTAACAAAACAACATAACTGTAGAGTTGGAAACAGAGAGCCAGAAGAAAAGCCTCAGGCTTCTTTGTCCCTCTTAAAAGTTCTAAAGACAAAGCCTCTGGCATATAATGCCTCCGGTACATCAAAGTCTACTTAACTTCTTGGTAATAAAAATACTTTACACAGAAAAACAATATTCTTACTGATGTGTTTGCAAGTTGGTGATATGCTTGAAATATCATTGGAATGATGTTAGCATGGCGATAAAACTACTATCTTTATTTCCACATGCAATGCTCTTGAATAAAATTATACATCTCTATATATACACACAAAAAACAGGTGTGCATGCACACACACACAGCAATAACTCCCCAGGGAGCTGATGGATAATTGGGTCCTTCTGCTTTCTCCCAGTGCAAACCTGCCCCGAACTGAACCCAACAATCACAGACAAATCAGTAGCATAAAGTGGACTTTATTTTAAAAGGAAAGAAAGCCTTGCAGTTAAAACAATGTCAACATTAACAGTGCTGGACCTTCTACTAAGCACTGGCACCAGTAGTATCAGTACAACCTTAGTAAGAATATAATGAAACAATTAACCTTGAAAGAGAGCTCCGTGTGAGACAACACTCAGCATGGCCTATCTACAGTTTTAAGGCCCTAACTAACCCAGTGGCATTACAGATATGAGTTTGCCAGTGGTGAGGCCTGTAACTCTTACAGTAGCGCTTACTCTCATGGAGTGAGCATTTGTAATCCACTATAATATGATGGGTGTAACAGTATCCTTAGCTCTGCTGGTGACTGTCAAACCCTTGCAATAGCAACAATGTTTAATGTTGGCCAGAGATCTTTCACCACCCGTGCTATTGAAGTTTTGCCAGATGAGTGGTCATACCACACTAAGGGGCTCCCCTCTCAAGTCTGTGCTGTCTTCCTCTATAGAATGGTCAGTGCACGTCCCAGGCATGCTCTCTAGGGTTCTCTTTGCATAATTCGGTACAGTGCAGCAGCTCGGCCCTCTCCAGCTCTTCCTCATAGACAGCTTGCTCTGCACACACAATGTACCAATGTACCTTTATTTAGTTTGGTTGTGCAGCATCCTTTTCTAAAACTATCTTGGATTTAGCAAACAAGTGTGATTGTAATGAATATTTACCTATTGTTATTTTATGGAGTTTGTGTTATGATTCCTACACATATTTGGATGTAAGTATAGCGACATTTTAAAGCTGTTCTAACCTAGAAACAGCTGGAGCCCTAGAGCCCCTGCAAGTGATGTTGTACACCTGAATGTATGCGTCCATGCTTTATGTGGTACACTTTAGGGCTCATTAATTATCTGCCGGATAGTACACTAGCTTTATGAAGACCTACTGGTGGCGGACACAATGGAATATGTTGAGTTCACTAGCAGATTACAAATTTGGAGTGGGTTGAACAGTTAACTGCCTCTTGTAGTGCTCCCTAGTGGTGGGTTGTTAAACAAGTTCCCATGCTGATCAAAAACCTTTCCGGGATGGCACACTAGAGTCAGCCCAAGGGTCATGTTGGGAATCATGCACTTGCTCACTATGAGAGGCTTCTCTATATACAGTGGTACCAGGCCTAGTCCACAGGTGCCAAACACCTAGAAGCCCATCAGACATGGGGGCCCAGGCTACCAGGCATGATCATGAAGGGGAACCTTTATCTGCTTATTATTATTATGATTATTATTATGCAGACCCTCCTCCACCAGGCCACCAGTCATTGCCAACCCAAACTGGTCCACTGATCTCACTCCCTAGATATTGGCTATTTAGAAAATTTCTCAGGAAGTTTACCCATCAAAACCATCACTTATCTAAGCAGTAAACCATTACCTTCCTGCTGCAAACAGATTCCCACCAAGCCAGGCCTGGCTTACCCATGCTAATATTTTTCACCGAACCAATCACAGAAGCATTTAAACTTTTGCTAAATTTTTTTGCAGAAGTCATCTGGTGAATACACAAAGTTTGCAACATCCATTTTCCAAATAATGGCAAAGCACATTATCCCATATATTGTTGGATATTCAGGTGTTCAGGAGGGGTGCTGTGGTACTCATGGAACTGCTTTTGTAAAATATGTTTCTTCCTATCCAGTCCCATCTAAGGGTTCTGCTATGCTCCGGCTTTTCCTCATATTGCCCTCATATACTCTCTTCCTTTTTTTTCCAGACCACTTCTCTCTTAAATACTTCAATAATGTCCCCAACATGAGCCCATGTCACTCATGTTAGGGACATGAGTGACAAGGGCAAAACCACTAACTCAGGGAGCCTCATCCGGGAGCTCCATCCTCCATCCTGCTGCAGATCTTTAAAGTGAATGTGCTATAGGGAGAAATGGGCCAACTTCTGGATAAAACTGATCCTCAATCAGTTAAATAACCTAGAACCTGAATAGCCTCATAGCTGCTTCTGAGGCACCACTGCCTCTAAACATTAGTGTAAGGAGATTTTGAGTGAGATTTGGTGATGTCATCAAGTTGCTGCTCACTGTTTTTCTTGCTTGAGGCTCTGACATAAGGAAGCAAAGCTTTACCCTTACTAAGCTGCCTGTCTCTATATAGAGATTACAGTGTTGGAAAAGGCATGGTAAGTAAATGGGAACAGCTGCAGGGAGACCATATACTGGTGACTAGTCTTGCCTAGTCTTGCTATAAGCTTGCCTTTTTTGTGAACAATATCTAGAGTTTAGTTCCTTTTTAAGAAATATATATTATGTTCTTATGCAAAATACAAAGGTGCAGTAGTGGTTGACACAGCTATGCAAAAACATTTTGGTTTAAGTGCAATATGGAGCTGTCTAGCATCAGCATTTTTGCACAGTGAGGTTTTGTACTTCACATTCTTCCCAATTCTTCTGATTTGAGTGCCGCACACGAGAAGGGGGAGGGGCAGGACGTCTTAAGACGCCCTCCCGCTCCTAGCAGACGTACGGCCGTTCACAAATGGCCATGGACGGAAGGTAGTTAAAGGTAAACGTGCAAAGCGCTGCAGGAAATGGGTTTTAATGTTAGATTGAATACAGATGTTCCTCACTTACCGACTTACCTGTTTTGCGACCACTCGCACTTACGACGGACCGCCGATCGACCTCCGACCTCGCGCGTCAGCGTCAGTGCGACGGGTCGCCGGCGGAAGTGACATCCCCCGATCTTCACTGCAGGTCTCGGTAAGTATTTCCATTGCCGGATGTACAGTACACTGTTCGGTACTGTACATCGGCAACGCTATACAGTACTGTCCTAATGCAGTACAGTACTGTATAGAGTTCCTCACTTAACGACCAATCCGTTTAACGACCTGGTCGTAGGAACGGAACTCGGTCGTTAAGTGAGGAATACCTGTATTCACATCATCCTGGCTAAAATAATTGGATTTTTGTGCTCTCTGTGAAATCCTTTACTTGGAATTTATTGAGGTACACGGGATAAACACAGGATAATTTCTGTCACATACAAGAGGATTTTAACATTGACAAACAAAAAAACAGTGACCATCCTGGTATAATTCCCCCTACTCCAAGCATGCCTTAGTTTTGTAGCTCGCAGTGCTGACAGTACACCAGAAACACAGATGTTTGGGATGTGCGCCCCTCAATGAATGTCTAAGAAAAGGATTTTGTGTTGAGTACAAAAATACAATTTTCTTTCTTGTTTATTAAGGGACATGGCATTCAGAAACAATTAGGGTGGGACAACTGAGGGGTGGGTAACACAGCAAACAAAGCACCAACAGACGTAACTATATTAACAAAAAAACAACAACTGGGGACGGCCTGCAACTCAAGTAAGAGGCCTGCCCGCCATTTGTTGATCTGCAGGGGCCTGGAGATAAACTGGGCAAATAAAACTGCCTTAAAAGAGGCTACCATCAGCCCTAAGACAGAAATGAAGACTAGATTGGCCCTTGGACTGTAAAATCAGGGAGCTGGGAGTTTGAAAATTTGCTAAAAGCAAAACTCTGACATGACAAGTGATAAGTTGGTTACAAGACAGACTTTTAAAGTGCTTTGGATCAAATTGAACCTCTTCAGGGTCTGAACAGTACGAAACGCATTGTTGGCCAGGACCTGGGCCGTCTGTTCCCTCAACAGGAGGTCATCCATAGACCCCACATTACCATCACTAAATGACAGCTTCCAGCTGAGAACTTTCATTTGCAACAGGAGAAGAACCCAGGCAGCATTGTTGGTGTGGTGTCACTCCTTGTGATTGATGCTAGATCTACATCCCTGGGATACGTGTTTGATGTTGGATTTACATTGTGAGGCATCTTTTTTTTTACTATGTACCCGTTACTCATTCACAAAGGGGAAGGGTTGGATATCTGGGGGCTCCCTCATTCTTGAGACTCTGCCATAGTTCTTGACCTGGATAGCACTCTGTAGCTAACTGGTACAGTACACATAGGTCTGGAAAGTGTCACGAGCAGAGGCTAGTGCCTAATGGGGCACATTCCAGGCAGGCCCCACAATTGTCCAGTCCAGCAGGGCCTGGGTACGGCCTCCAAAGCTATTGCTGGGGATACGCTGATCCAGATAACTGCTCAAGCAGCATGTTGATGAATCCTTGACAAAAATAATCTTATGAAAAGAAAAAATGGCCAGTAAAAAAGGTTAAACTTTGCTAAGCAGACAACCATCCTGTAGGTGTTATTACAGCCCATTTGTCTCTGAATCCTGTGTACCTCAGTTAACAAGAAATAAAAAAAATCACATCTTTTTTTCATGAGTCAATCAATTCATTTTTGCAGAACAAATGGAAGTAAAAATCAATATACTGTTTGTCAATATACAGAAATAATGATTTGGTAAGCAAAGGTTTGATGCATGGTCTGTGCTGCTAATACTACGTGTTTAAAATAGCTCTGTACTGGTTATTTTTATTTTAACTAAATAAAATGGCACTTCTGAATCAAGTTAGTCAAGGGGAGACAGAGGCGAATTATTCAAAACTGAAGTAGACAAAATCTGGAGCAGCTGTGCATGGCAACCAATCAGCAATCTTTTATTGTCAAAGCTTAACTGAACAAACTGAAGCGAAAAGCTGATTGGTTACTGTGGCAACTGCTCCATATTCTGTCTGCTCCAGTTTTGATAAATTACCCCAATACTGTTTACATGTTTCCTTTGCTAACTGATGTAAGTATAGCATGATAGTAGGGGAATTTACCATGAACCAGATCCTAAGGACTGAACCGGTACAGATTTAGATACTCTCTTGAAGGGGAAAACCTTTTCACCCTTTTTAGAATTGGGGAGAGTTAAAAGATCTTCTAGGTATTTATTTCTATCTGTAACCACAGTGAAATATATTTAGTAGTGTTTGATAGTAGTACGGCTTTACTTTATTTCTTGAAGTAAACTGAAATACATGTTTACTGCGATTGTATAAATGGAAAGCATGAAACTAAGTAAATTGTAGTAGAGGTCAGTCCACCAAAAAAACATATATTAATCACTGGTGGAGCATGGTGGCCTTAGAAACACTGACCTCTTACGTGTCTTAGATACTGCAATAGCATTATTTATTTGCCATAATTCTCAAATATGCCAACCTGTGAGTTTTGAGCTTACCTGCACTCCTCTGCATGCTACAGCCTATTCTATTGAATTTGCCTGTATTATAAAATTAGAAAAAATAAGCGAGAGAGAGAGAGAGGGAACTGCAGGTGCATAGATCAAGGGGCTCAAGTACAGAGCTCTCACCAACTGAGTTCACAAGAGATATAAGAAACTGTCAGGTAGTTTAACTCCCTGGCATCTATCAAAAACTGAAATATCAGTTTTGTGTTCACTGAGCCTTTAACCACTTGAAGACCAGGTGTTTAACCCCCTTCCTGGCCAGGCCATTTTTCAGTATTCAGCGCTCCGGTACTTTGACTGACATTTATTCCGTCATGCAACGCTGTACTGAAATTAATTTTATACCATTTTTTGGGGACAGATAGAGCTTTCTTTTGGTGGTATTTAACATTAACTATATTAAGGGAAAATTACCGAATTAAAAAAAACAGTTTCCCCTTTAATAAATTATAAAACATTTATATAAAACATTTATTATTACCCAATTTTTTGGTAAAATATAAAAGGCGGGGTCACGTCGGGTAAAAAGACAGCAAACATGTTAAGCCTTAAAATTGCGCGTGTGCGCCAAACCTCAAAAAACTACAATATCCAAAATTTCCCATAGGCGACGCTTTAAAAGCTTTTACTGCTCATCACTTTAGTGTTATCAGTGATTGACGGCCCGAGAATTATTGCTCTCACTCCATAGTTCGCGGCAATATGTAACGTGTGTAGTGCAATTGTTGTTTTTGCACGTTGGCACACCCGACACGTATTTACGTTTATATGTGCGTAAACGTGGGGGGGGGGGATTTAAAGGTTTTTGAGGTTTTTTTAACTTTTGTTATATGTGACTTTTATTTTTTTTTTACACTTAATGTTATTGCTATCACATATTGGCACTGGTATAAAATGTATCCTGTATGGGGGCAGATTGGGTTCATGTAAATATCTGATTGGTTGTTGTTTGTTTTCTTATATTTTTTTTTAGATTTTACAGCCTGTTTAATTTTATGTTGTGTCATGTTTTATGCATATCTGCTGTATACTAGTCCAATTATATAGTTTGTGCTGTGTAATAGACGTGTGCGCGGCAAATAAATTTGGTTCAGACGAAACAAATGAAAATGAGGAACATTTTTATTTGTTTCGTCAAAGGAAACTAATTTCAATGCTGATTTTGATTAAGAGACAATGAGCCTCCGAATCCGAAACTGCACAAAGAAATTGCAGATCGAGCGGCGGCCGTAGCGGCCGCCAGCGTGTTCTGCGCATGTCGCTATTTTGGAGTACATCTTGGTGTATACCAAGATGGCGGAACCTGAACATGTGGGCGCTGCCATCTTGTTGTTTACCGGAGTCCAATTCATATGCTTTTCGGCATTGCTGTATAAATGTGTTGCTGGGATTTGTAGTCCCCCTACAAGCGGCGCCATTGTGCATTATAGTTTAGGCTCCTCGGTACACAGAATGATGTGACTGGCTCAGTGTTCTCTGTACAGCCCTGTGGTATATGGCAGAGCTATATAAACGTATAATAACAGTATTTGGCTGTGGGAGGACATTAGAGTGTAAGCTCCTCTGTACAGAGACTGATGTAACTGTGGGGGGACATTAGAGTGTAAGCTCCTCTGTACAGAGACTGATGTGACTGTGGGAGGACATTAGAGTGTAAGCTCCTCTGTGCAGAGACTAATGTGACTGGCTCAGTGTGGTGGCGGTGCGGGGCGGCGGTGCGGAGGGGGGGGCCCAGGCCTAAAGCTGTGTAAGGGGCCCCGAAATTTCTGATGGCTGCCCTGCCTGCACCTAAAAAAAGTTACATGTGTGCTCTCTCTGCTTATGCTGTCCAGAAACAGAAGAGCAAGTGAGTGTTGTCATCCTAGAACTGGAAATATGTTACTCACAGAATCACAAGGGGGGGCTACTCACATAGGAGCCGAAGGATCCAGGCGTAGCTTCAGCTAATCCTTCGGCTCTCTTTGGCCACCAGAGCCCTTCGGTTCAGTCGAACCGAAGGCCTGCTGTACGGGCTACTTACTATAGCCCATACAGCTCCCGAAGGTGTCCGAGCGGCTCAGCCGAGCCTAAGTCTCAGCCGAAACAGTGGCGAACGGCCTACTGAAGGCCGGCCTTTCGCCCCATGAATGAGTTGTTGTAATGACAGATCAGCGTCCCCAAATGTCATTAAAAAACAACTACGTGGAGCTGGTCGTGACGTCATGGCCAGCTCTGCCCAGTTGTTATTCATTGGCCGGGACCTGCTAGAAGACTCTAGCAGGTCCCGACCAATAGGAAACAGTTGGCCTTCGGCAGCTTTGTGAATAACCCCCTTGGTCAAAATAAAAGGAAAACAAGCTAAAAAAAAATGAATGCAGCCACCACATTTAATTTTTGCCTTTTGGTTTAGATACATTTAAACAAGACTGCACAAGGCATGCTTAGAAAATATATCCAGGCTCTCTTGCAGTATCCAAAATCTTGTAATCATGATAACTAAGCAAATTAAATCTATAGTTTCGATACTTTATGATTCAGAACTACTATTTCTGCTATGATTACAATAACTAGGTGTCTCTCCTTTTACTTTATAGCTATATGTATTCCAGAATATTTAATAGCTTTGTTTTGCACCTGCAATAATATACAGAAGTGCGACTACTGAGACATTGATAAATGGCTATTACATGTTTTTTTTAAATATATATTTCTGTAATAATTTGGTTTAAAGTACCTAATATTTAACTTTTTATATGCTGTATTTTTGTCTATATGATTTATCCTTAAGAAATTTATCTTTTCAATTTTGATCAATATATCTGAAACAGCAAATAAAAACGAAACTGTGATTACACTTAATGGAAAAGTATACCAGGCTCGGAATTCATAAATGTATGTATAAAGTTATATGTCATTATTCTTTTCTAAACTGTAGCCTAATATTAACACAGTTGACTACATGCAATAGAACCAGTCAGGTTTTTGTTACAATTTGCTCTTCTTCTGGCTAGAGAGTTCAACGTTTTGAAACAGGCACTAGTAATAGTCAGTGTTTTAGTTCAGGGTTCAGTAGTGGCTTGCAATTTTATAATTGGATCATGAGGCTTGCAAATCAAAACCCAGACTTAAGACTGGTTTAGGATTTTTATCCTGTATATAGATTCAGAAGAAAGGACATAAAGGGGATGATTTATTTTAAGAGTAGAGGGGTCACTTGTCTTAGCGTCAATGTCAGTCATCCCATCATGTGTCTAGAAAAAAAAACTTTTGTAAATGATTTAATTTTCAAGGTGGCTTTACTGTATTTATGAAGAAACTGATTTATAATGGACAGTGGATATATTGTTATCCACTTTATATTGTACTCCACAAAGTTAAAAATACTACGTTCTGCCTTTTGCAGCCTATTCTAAAATGCATGTCACAGAGTGGAGTCTGCAATGCATCATGGAGTTCTCTGCTTGAGGCAGTATAGAGAACTCCATGATTATATGAGAGGTCAGTCACATGACTCTGACCTGGCTCTCTTCCTTACTTTTATGCTTTTCTTCTGTTCTCCCATTCACAAAAATAGTACTCCGCTGGCTTTGGAGTGCTGAGGCCATTGGAGCTTTAACCACATTTGTAAAGCAAACCACTGTGCTTTAGAAATGTTGAACTTTAATTTTTTATTCAAACTGTCTGTTGGTTCTTTTTCGAGATACTGGTATTCATGTTATAATGGTGTTTCTTTTGTTATTGTAATGCTTTTGGTATTTTAATACTTATGCTACTAATAGTGTAACAGTGCTGGTTTATTTAGAGCTGCTACTAAAACTTTAGCGGTGCTTCTACTGATTTTATCATGGTGCAGCTTCTGGCATTATGATATTGCTGCTGAACTCATTTAAATGGAGCAAAATTATGAATTTTAGAATACATGAGTATCTATATACTTTATGTATATAATGCTGCAACTCCTGGAGGAAATAATTATGAAGGCAATGGTATTATATTGCTCATTATGGACGCATGTAAAAGCTTATGGGTCTATCCCTATTTAACTGACTTTTAGACTATACCTACATTGTGGCCACGCACACAATTTGCTGCGTTGCACAAAGTATGCCTCTGTTCTACCCCACAGTGTTTTCATATTAAAGTATATACATTGCTTTTGTTTCTACATTTTTATACATGATCCCACTTAATGGAGTAACATAAGGTAGGGAAACCACAAAAAGAAAATGTTAGATTTTTTAAGGGACTTTGGAGGTACAACATGATATATGAAACCACATTAATGTCTAGAACCATAAAAACATGTTGATGGGCTAGTAAACAGTACACATAGTATACAGTATATGTATAACATTTCAACACCTTCCATATACACCTCACCATATACCCAAACTTAAAGGTAAACTCAATTTTAAAGAAATACAATTGAAGCAATCATAAAAATAGAATATGGCATATATAATTGCTACACTGGCCATTTTGTAAGTTAATGTAATGTAAATTATCTTTATTTTTAAACCTGCAGCTGCAGTTTTGGTTGACCTGGAGGCATTCTGTACACAGTTGGTGTACAAAACACACCCAGAAATGTAACTTCCTGCTTCTGTTTGGCTGGCTGATTTTGGCATATGTGTGCACTAAGATACAAATAAAACAATATGAATGTTATTTTGGCAACAATGGTGAATTACTCCCTAAGGGTTTTTTTTTACCTCTAAAGGGATGGAGACACTGCACCTCTCCTCATTAGAACATAGGAAGTCCACAAGCTATTTAGAATGCACAATAGACACTCACATTCAGGAATCAGTCTGGAAACAACATTGTGAAACAAACTATTTCTAATCGAGAAATGTAAGAATCTGCAACAAAGTTTGTTAAAATCCTTGCAATGTACATTGATTACCCAGAGACTGTTTTTTTTTCTCATCAAAAGTGAAATTATTTTTAAATCCAAAATGTAAATGTTGATGATATTTACAGTTGTTCTTTCCCTTCTTGCACAGAAAATATCTCCGGCTTAAATGTAGGTTTCATTAGTGAGGCACAGAAGATATCTCAATGGGTTACTTTAATAATGTTCACTTCCTCAGGAAAACATGGGCAGTGAATCAGTGCCTAGAATGTACAGATTATATAAATATAACATTCATAAATAAATAATCATCAGTATCTACAGCATGTTATGTATACTGTATGCCAGCCTATTAACATGCTTTTATGGTTTTAGATCTGTGTGTAAAGCATGAACACTTTATAATAATGTGGTTTCATATGTCATATTTTACTTTAAATGTCCCTTTAAACAAATCCTGTTATTTCTTTTTTGTGGTTTACAAGTTTGTTGGAATGATGGCACATCCCCATATTAGGGCATTCATGATACCATTTATTACTTTTAAATCATGGGGGAGGGAAGTATGGAAGCCAGAGCAGAAAAAAAAATGAATGAATATGACGCACCATCTAATATTAAAGGAGAACTATGAGATGAGTGATTTCCACTCACCTCATAGTTCTAGCCGACCTGTGACAATGAGACTGTCACAGGTCGGCTCAGTAGATTGGGAGGTGAGCGAACACATACCGGGTTCGCTCACCTCTCGATCCTGTCACGGCTCTCTGCCGTGACAGGAGGAGGGGCTGGATTCCCCTCTCCCCGCTCCGATCTGCCAGCGCTGACGGGGGCGGGGGCGGGTACAGCTGGCTCTGCCTCTAGATAGGCAGAGCCAGCTGTCACTCACGCAGCTGGTCGGATCCGCTCCGGCTGCGGCGTCTCAGTATACCGCGAGCTGTAGCTCTCGGTATACTGACCTTAGGGTAACGGTAGGACACTAGTTTGTGTCCTCCCGTTACCCTAAGGAGAACTATGGGGAAAAACACTGACCCCATAGTTCTCCTTTAAATGCCTCACAAATTGTGTTCAATAGATAAGCCTATTGGATTAATGATCCATACACTAGGCCACAAACTTCTCACAACTCTGCCCAGACAAGCAAAATCTGTTAATGTCGTTGAAGGTTCTCATTCATCCAGGTCATGGTATATCTGTAAAAGAAAATAGGTTTTGTAGAAAATCTGTTAATACTAACACTATGCAGAAACCATTTCCTCTATGCTAAAGTTAGAAAGTTAGAAAAACCACTTAACTTACCTTATCTAACATATAAATATGTAAATTCAAATGTATATATATATATATCTATATATCTATATCGATATATAGATATATATATACATACATATATATATATATACTGTACATACATACATACTGTGTATATATATATACACATATGTATATCCCAAAAGGGTGTCTTGCTGCATGTGTGCACACATGCTGTTAGTTGGATGACCCTGGATAATACAGTAAGCTCTGATCAAGGGGGTTTAACCCCTGAAATGCGTTAACTATTGTCCACCATTACATGCTGAAGGGTCTCTTTGTCTTCTTTGTTCCTTACTTGGGTTATTGATCATGGAATTGTTTGCTCATATTATCTGGATTGAACATGTGAGTAGAATGGATGTCTGATTTATACATTCTGTTTTAATAAATGGTATCACACGAGGAGACGACGCTGTTTCTTTTATATCTTTTTATGTTACAGATCTTCTACAGAGATCGCTAGCAAACGTCTACTGAATTAGCCTTGGTCATCAACTATCCGTTTTCTGTCATTTGTTTTCAGAGAATTAAGTTCTTTAGGCATGTTTATATTAAGTGAATGATTGGCATTGTGTTTATTGTGAAATTAGTTAAGGAAAAGATACTATTAGACACTCAGCTTCAACATGTTCTGGAATGCATTGTTTATGGGGTAAACAACCATATTTTTAATAAAAAAATAAGCTGAATATAAATTATTCAAAAATCTATAATTGACTCAAAAGGTTGCTCTTTACCACTCAAGTGTTGAAAAATACCCTTCTCTTGTTGATAAATATAATCAAGACTATTTCACAATGGGCAGCAAAGTGAGTAACAGCTGAAATTAAAGCTCAGTAAAATGTGCAATAGGAACATTACTATATTTCACATCATCAGAATAAGTATTGTCAAAACAATGAACAAAACTATGCTTTACCTCTGTGTAGCTCAGAGTGACATGATAAGAATTTAGTTTTCATCATTTTAAATCTACATTGAATGTTTAATAAACACAGACAAGTAGTGTGGTATTAATCACACATAGGTAGGTATTATAGCAAAGCACAGCAGGTAATGCCCTATTCATTCTGAAAATCCACTTTTTGTATGCCTTGAGGCAAGTGAACAACACAGCTATATGTCAGAGTTAATATATTCAAAGTATAAATCACAGATCTAACATGGAAAAGTCACTGTGAACATTCTGATGTTTGTTTTTATATTGCTGCTGCATTGCTGTAGGGCACAGATACATATTACGTGGCTAACATCTCCTCAGGTGCCTAGGTTGTGTCTGAAAATTGCATCTATACTACCAACAAACAGTGCTGATCTTACAATTCAGTAAATTCCATTAAAATGTATACACACACATATATAACATGTTCTGACACCAATGACACATTTTTCGATTCAAAACAAAAAAAATAACCAATTTTGTTTTATTTTAGATAAACATATTTATTCACCTAGCAACTATATTGGCAGGGAGAGATTTACTATGAAGGCATAAGGGTTTCAATCAGCAAAATAACCTTGTAGTTTCAGTGCTTTAGTGAAGACTGCTTACATTAACTGAATACTTAATAACAGTTTTCATGTCTCTATGCAATTAATAACTTGTTAAAATTTTCTCTGCTGACTATTCTCCAGCTGATTTGCTGCATAAAACTCAACTATGAAACACGGAATTTCCAATTATCTCTGTTTTGGTCTAGGTACTGAGCACATTAGGCATGTGAAAATAAAAAAGGTAAAACAGCTTTACCAGGGGTTCTGTTATTGTACATGGATATTTACAAAACCAAGTGTACATTATAAACGTTCGTGTGTTGCAGTGCCATTCATTTTTAAGGCAGTGCAAGCAGCTCCGGCACATTAGCATTGCAGCAAACCACAACACATGGCAATGCTCTACTGTGTATAGTGGTGAACTGCATCAGAAAAAAAAATGTTGCATTTGTATAATCAATCAAAATCAAACTTGCATTCCAAAACAGGAAAACATTTACACGTTTTGGGCTTTAGAAAACAGACCCACCCAAAACAGATGTAAGGGGGTGTCTGAAATATTTCTTTAGTAGATTGCACGGAACTCAAAATAAAAGTGATATTCAAGTCAAAAGATTTTTAAGCTGATGAAATCACTTACAATGTACTGTATGCTGCTCCTTCATGTTTAAAGTTTTAGTTTCTTGCAGAATCAGCTGGTCTTCTGAGCACTGGCCCTGATATCCTGTTTTAGGGTGACTCCTTTCCCTTGCTGGGTACTATGGAGCCACCCTTGGGTGTACTATTAAGATGTGTGTGTCTCCACCACCACACAAACACAACAAGGCAAGACACTTCCTTCCCCCTGATCCCTGCTCCGTCTCCAAGCTAGTAGATGGACAGCTGCTGGAGAATGCACTCTCCCTTGTGATCTTTTACTGGAGAGGAAGTTCAGGGAAGCTGAGCTGAGAAGGTTGGCACCAGTTGTTTGAAAACATGACTAAGTGCTTGGGAAAAATGTATAGAGATACGTTGCTGGGTAATATATATTTCTTTGATCTGAATCCAACATGGCAAAAACAGTTTGAGAGTTTAATCCTACTTTAACTTTCTGTAAGCACAGTGGCAGTTTCTGTTGCATAATATTAGCAGTTTACTGTAGTTGCTGGAAAATGCAGCATACGGGCTAGTTCACACCAAGCGAGGAGCAGATGTAGAGCAGAGCAGTTACAGAACAGATCAAAACTGCATCCAATGTATTCCAATTGTATTTTGGGCTCTAGTTCACACCAGAGCGTTCAGTTGCAAAGCATGTGGAAAAACTGCAGCATGCCCTATTTGTTCTGCTCTAGAACGCACCAAAATGCATGCAAATGCATGCAGATCTGGTCTGCATTTGGTGTGAACAAGCCTTTAGACATTTGCATCACGCTGCATAGTAATATTAGAAACATTATTAATAAACCTGTAAGCTGTAAGGAGGTCCTGTTTTTATAATGCAAAATTATACACATTTAACATTCAGATTCCACATTACTGTGGATCCTAGCCATGTGACAATTTTGTTGATATTAGCATCCATATTGTGGAGCTGCTGGAGATCATTTGACCTAAAGTAACACTAAACTCTGGAGTTAAATCTTAAAATTGAATCCAAGTACCCAAACTATTAACAGAAATGTATCTTGTTTATCACTCAGCTGTAGATACTCATATCATCCCTGAATTTGTGCTGACACATTCCTTCCTGCTGGAGGGTGGCTACCTTTGTTCCCCATGATCCCTGTGTGTGCTCTAAAGTAGCTAGTGCTGCAAGCTCTCATCCGTGATGGATTAAAATCTCACATTTAGTATACTAATTAGTATTGAAATTATAGTCTATCACAGGAGCGAGCTTGGTGACTACTTTACAACACACAACGGGACCGTGAGGATCAAAAGTAGTCACTGAAGGAAGAACAGTGCCAGCACCAATTCAGGGATGATTTGAGGATCTACAACCAAGTGAAACACAAACAAGCTACATTTCTTTTCCTAGTGTATTACCATTTATTAAAAATAAGGTGAAGCAAAGAGCAGTAAACTACTCACATATGCAATATAAAATCAAATGTATATATATGTGTATATATCCTGGGCTCTAAGGAAGGGGGAGACTTCCCCCGCAATGGGTAAGCTGTTCAGTATTCTGTGAAAACCTGTGGTGATCCATTAACCCGAAGTTCCATTGGCCCAATTTATGTCTGGGTAATTGAAGTCACCCATCACGACTACATTGCCCTCTCTCCCAGCTATTCCTATCTGTGAGTGAAGATTGACTTCTCCCTCTTCCCCTATATTTGGAGGTTTATAGCAAATACCCAAGAGAAGTTTACGGCTAGCGTCCGTCAGTGTGAAAGAAGTTCCAGAGTACCCTGGCTGTTTAGGGTTGGACATGTACACCGTTCGATTTTATATTGCACATGTGAGTAGTTTACTGCTCTTTGCTTCACATTATTGTTAAAAGAAAAATGGCAATACACTAAGAGAAGGTGCTGTCTTTATGTTTTCTTTGCATGTACCTTGAGGAAGTGTCCCATTAGCCTCCAGAACGGCAGCCACTCTAAGTGACTATACAATTAAAGATTGTCAATGGGGGATTGGCTCAAGTCCACATAGCGCTGGCATTTGGCAGTTATAAGATAACAACATTTAGGGTACTTGGATGCTTTTTTTAAATTTTACTCCTGAGTTTAGTGTCACTTAAATGCTGGATTTAGTTTACATTACCAAAAAAATGGTGTGCCACATAATTTGGCTTACAGATGACATCTAATTTACTACTGCTTCTAGTACTCTTCTGCCAGGGCCAGACTGGCCATAGGGCAAACCGGGCACTTGCCCAGTGGGCCGGGCTGAACACAATAAACCTAATTGTGTTTGGGCCGGTCCGCTATGCCCGATGGCCGGCTCTGTGTGTGTGTATCTAAGTAGAGCCTGCGCTGCACACAGCAGACACTAGATGGCGCTGGTGGGGGAGGGCGGATAAACAAAAATTTTAATCATTACCAGCCCTAATATATATATACACACACAACCCCAGTCCGTGTACAACCCCTGTACATATATATCTATATCTGTATAGATATAGATATATATGTACAGGGGTTGTACCTTTTTTTACTTGTGGGGGGGAGTAGAAGTGTATTAGGCTACATTCACACCTATATTTTAGGTGTAATTAGGGATTTCTGCATCAGGAACTTGCGTTTTCCTGCAGCAGAAATCCCTAAATTGGCGTTTACAAGTGTCAGCTGTAATAATCAGGTGACAGCAGTTGCATGTAAACGCCTGCACACCGCATGTAATGATAAGTGATATTATTACATTCGGCTAGGAATCAATCACTTTTCCTGGACGCAATGATTGTGCATCCAGGGAGAGTGTTTTCTAACCACATGTAATCATATCACATACTATTACATGTGGTGTGCAGGCGTTTACATGGAGCTGCTGTCACCTGATCATTAACTTGAATAGGTGACAGCTGCCACTTGTAAACACCAGATTAGGGATTTCTGCTGCAGTAAAACGCAAGTTTCTGACGCAGGAATCCCTAATCGCACCTAAACCTACAGATATGAATAGGACCTTATTGTGTGTGTATTAGTGTCCGTAGTACTTAAACTGGATATAGTTATATATTTTTTTAAAGTATAAAATGTGGCAGACGGCCCCCATGAGAGAAAAAAATGTGTCGAGTGGCCGCCGAGATGGAAGAGGCAGGGGGCAGACACACCAACGGGGGAGGCATTGCCGAAGCTCCAGTCGGGTGGTGAAGATGACAAAGAAGCCATGTCGGGCACCAAGGATGAGGAGGCCGTGTTCCAAAGAGGTCAGGTCATGCAAGGTAAGAGGAATGTGCTGGCAGAGCCCAGCATAGATTCTGCACAGCCCACCAAAGAGTCTCAGGTTTGCTGTGCAATACCCTTTGGTGGGCTCGGCAGGATCCGTAGGGGGCTTTGCCGGTTCTCAGGGGGTCTCTGCAGGATCTGTGGGGGGCTTTGTCGGGTCTCAGGGGGGCTTTACAGGATCCATAGGGGTGCTCTGCAGCCTGCAAAGCCCACCACAGATCCTGCAGAGCCCCCCTGAGATCCTGCAGGATCTGTGGGGGGCTCTGCGGGTCTCCGGGGGGCTTTGCAGGATCTGTAGGGGGCTCGGCAATTTAATTTTTCAAATTGATTTGGCTGGGTTAGGTCCAACGCAGCAGCCTTCTGGGGAACCACGCGGTGCCTTCTTACAGGGTTTCCACTGGCTGCCTATCTTCCCCTCCTGAGACCCTTTGCCCGAGACTTCAGGCTGGTACCCCGAAGCAGAGCGGGAGCACAGAATATGTACCAAATTCATATACTATTATTCTGCATTGCTGTATAATGTATTGCTGGGATTTTTAGTCCTCTATAGCTGATGGTATTCTGCATTAGAGTGTAAGCTCCTCTGTACAGAGACTGATGTGAATTCTCTGTACAGCACTGCGGTATATGTCAGATCTATATAAATGTATAATAATAGTGTGTGACTGTGCTGGGGACATTAGAGTGTTAGCTACTTTAGTGCAGAGAATGCCAGGGGGGTTGGGGGGCCAGTGAGATTCGATTCTCTATAGCAATATGTCTGTGAAGGTTCTCATTCTTCCAGGTCACATGGTATATCTGTAAAAAATAAGTCAAGGCAACTGGACTTTCTGTATTTTTCTTGATGTTTCACTGGCCATCCAACCAGCTTTCTCAATTCAGAAATTTCTGAATTGAGAAAGCTGGTCGGATGGCCAGTGAAACGTCTTCAGGTAAAATACAGCAAGTCCAGTTTCCTTGTGTATTGGTTGTAGCAAGGCTTGTGCGTCAGCTGTAGCCCTACGGTACTTACTAGTGGCCAGCACTGCCCCTCGATTGCGCTTCGGTGTTTGGCTCCTCCCCCTGTTGTGAGGAGTGGGGCCTGTCAGCGGTCACGTGATTGGGCTGCTCAGTCTAAAATGCCCGGGCCTATTTTTTGTCCCAGTCTGGCCCTGTCTTCTGCACTCTCTTCTACCTGCCCTTATGCGTGTCTGATGTTTACTAATTGTAAACCCCTAAATAACAAACATATGGCCCAGTCATGACAACTGATGCTGAAGCTTCAATTAGTCCAACCGCTGGCTATTTTCAGGCACCATAAGACAATAGGCTTTCAGATGTACTTTTCAAGTGGTACAGTCCTGTCTGTACTTCCCATTTAAACTGGTCAAACTATAATTACAAATTCATAAGAATACAAAAAATTGACTTTGCAACCCCAAAAAACTGTCCTATAGGTATAGTTTGAGCAACAGGTAAGTAAACTTCCTGATTGCAATATTATCTCTGTGATCAAATAGATGTAATGGGAAGCAAACAAGCAAAAAAAAAGAATTAACATCTGGTTTATTAGGCTGTCACATTACTTACACTTCAATACGAAGTGCAGATATAAGTGTTTCATTGTGCAGCAGATCCTACTACAAATCAATTTGTTTTTCATTTCAGTTTAGTCAAGCAGACAACAGGTTATTACATGGGAATCATCTTAATGAGTGATTTTAATTTCTAATTAAGTCATTGTTCTTTTTTTCTCTTTCTTTCAGAAAGCTTATACAAACAGTAAGCAACTTTCACACATTTAGCATTATAAAGATGTTAATTTGCAGAACTAATTTTAAACTTTCATAATTGAAATATAGCATTACCTAATTGGATTGAATTTACCATACATTGTTTAACTATACACTGCCTGAAAGGTTTCATGAATAAAATATACTTCATCTGCCGATAATGATGACTGAAGTCATTATGTTTATTATAAATAATGGGGGATATTTAAATAGTATTTAATAGATTTAAAAATGCCTCACAGATATGATAAGGAATGTCAATATTAGTACTATAGAGGGCAGCATACTAAATGAATCACTTATGACTCCCCTAGAATTATCTAACACCATGTGCAAACATGTTCAGTTCCCATTAGAAACAGGTCTGCACTACTGGGATGCCTTTACAAATGGGATACAATCTGGGGAGACCTTGGTACTCCAAGAACTTTAATGTGGAATGACTTTGACTTGATTTTATGTTGTATCTTGTGTTTATTGATTTTTGTGTTTGGCAACTTAATGTATATTTATGCCTCAATATTTAGCTGTGATGTAATGTTTATGTAGTATCTTTGAGTACCAAATCAAAAGCATTGAGTGGTGTCTTTGGATGAAATGTGTCAAAGTGAGGGGGTTATATATTTCTTTATTATTTGTGTTTTTAACTTTTAACTATTGGTTAACATTTTAAAATACATTAACATTTTAAAATACATTAAGTATATCTCATAAAAAAAAGATGAAATATACTATCAGAAATGCATTTTTAAAAAATATACAGTATATGAGTAACTGGCGAGTAATATGCAACATATTATTGTAAACACCTATTTCATATTTATCTTATTTAGAAGAACAATAAATCTTATTTAAAAGAACAATAAATATTTTTAGATCTGGAGACTTAAAAAAAACTTGAGATTCAGGCAAAAAAAAATACATACTGTATTTGTAGGAACAAGCCATAATATATGCAAAAATATTGATTTTTTATTGTTGTACCTACTTTGATTAGCTTAAGTCCTCGAAATGCAAATGAGCTGCTCAGGTAACACAACAACCAGAATATTTAGTTGTAAGCCTGTGAGTCATGGCATCTATTTAGTGTTGGGACAAAAGGAATATTCCAAAGGTCTGAAAATTCTATGAAGGAAAATCAGTTGTCTTCTTGCAGTTGTTAGGTTCCATACACATGGATATGTGCTTAGCTCATGACCCTAATGCCCAACAAGGATCAGTGCTTTCCAATGCACAGGCACACTGGTACCTTGACAGAAAGAATGTAGATGAGCTTTCAGCAAAACATTTGCCTTATTGGGTATTTCCTAGCATGTTTAGATACTTTGTGTAGTGCCTTAGGTACCCCATGGGTTCTCATTATGAAAGAACAACCACCTTTGTCCCACTGTTGATCTGTGAGGCCACCGATAATTGTTATGGGCTAATAGTAATATAAGGGAGACAAAAGAGAATGACCAAAACGTGTGCTTGATTGTTGACAGTTTGGCTGAACAGACTATAAATTGTCAACATCCCCAATCCCGAATCCACACACAATTGAAGGCACGGGAATTCAGGTGTGCTGTAAACACCGCACTCCCACTGCCAAATTATAGATTTCTGGCTGCAGTAATACAGCTAGGAGTCCTGGATGGTATCAACACTCAATGACATCACCCAGGATTCCTGGCATTACATTTAAATAACCACAGCAAGAAATCTGTCATTCAGAGGGACTACACCATGAACAGATTGGGGATGATGCGTCATTGCGATTGTCCTGGAATGCCTCGCTGAACATCATAATTGATGGATGCGTCTCAACACCGTGATTGTTGCTGGATTTACTTCTGTTACTCCTGGAGACAATGAACTTTATTGTAAAAACTGTACTGTACTCGACTCGTCCCCTGGCTCTGGCTGACTCATCTCCTGGTTCCTGACTCTGGCTATTGTTTTCGTTCATCCTGCTCTCAGTGTTCCTTGACCTGGTTAAGCTGACTACCTACTTTGACAACTGACCTCCGGCTTGGCACCAATGATGTCCTTGGTTTTCTCTATCTTGTTTTGCAATTTTGTTGATTGTTATTTTCAATAAACTCTTTTTATTTTTAACCTTCACTTTAAGTTTCGGTCTGGTTTCTTGGTCCCCTAACACCTCCCTTTCCTGGTCATTCAGGCTGCATGTCTGGGTAAAAGACTAGTTGGAATACTAGAGAACACTATGCCATTTTTTTTTATTTGTAATTACTACATACCCCTATAGCTGAGGGAGGCTTTGTGTGCCAATTTGGTGACTATACATTGCCAAATTATAAACTATCCCTATACTGGTTTATAATTTAACAGTGTAAATACACCACTGCTGACTTCAAACAGCAGCATATGTACTTGTATGTGCACAATTACATATAATGATGCACACTGCATGACTTCTAGTGCATTTTTGTGCCAAATTCAGTGGACTTGAACATCACAGATTTTCAGTTCTAGCTTTCCAGAACCAAATCGGCGATGTTCAGGATGATTTTAGCGTTTTCCAGAACACAAACCACAACCCAATTGTTTAGTTTTCATTACTCTAGTGTGACTCACTTGGAAAGAGCTATGCATCATGAATATAAATAGCTACCTGCTGACAATGATATTACTATCCTAGAGTCTGGCTTTCAATGCCTGCTCCAAACCGCAAAGACATGAATTTCCAGAATATCATTCAATGCATATATATATGTTTATTTGTAGGCAGGTTGAAGACATTTAGAAAACAAGTAAGGTTTAAGCTTAGACAGCAAAAAAAAGGATTAGCCGAGTCAGGAGATGACTGGTATCATAAATGATGGTAAATAATTTAGCTGCAGAATCTTCAGTTAAAATTATTTGAATCTTCTCTTCCATTAATTAAAGCACATGGTGCATACATATTACTTCCAACTTCAGTATCACCTCTAATACCATATTGGTGCCCTACATGTCATATAAACACATGATAGTCTCTGAAACCATATACCTTGTAATAAACATACAAATGTTTTTGAGACTAATTGAAAAGTGTAAAAATCACACAACATTAATTACAGTAATGAAAATGTTTCAGGATTATTTGCCATCAAAATGAAAAGGTGGTAATGTGTGTATTTGCCTGTGTGAAGAAAAGGCAAATATAAAAAAAATTATTTATTCTCAAGTCACTTGAGATTTTTCGGACATTAGATTATTAGAGCTTTTGGCTAACTTTGATCAATAATATTAATAATGAAAATAATAACAAATGGCTTGCTTTAACGCACTTGTAATGGCAGATTCTATGCCACAGAAAAACACTGCATGCAGCATTTTAGCAAAGAATTTCTCATGCTGGTGAGCAGGGAAATTATATAGAGATCATCACCTCACAGAGGAATTTACAAGCCAAAATGATCAATCAAAGAATCACAGGCATGGAAAGCTCTTGCAGAATGCTGTCCTATGACTTACAATCAATAGATCACTCACAAGGACTAATTGCAGACCTGTTGCCCTGGATTTCAATTGCTATGCACTTCTGCGTTTTGTTCTTAAAGTGCATTTACTGTATATTACTACCAAGTATTTAAGTTTTAAAACATTTTCTGTTGTGCTTTCCTTTTTTCTTACTGGTTATTAGTGTGTTAAAGGATTGTAAAAGTAATTATGCACTTCCCCACACTAAGCACAAAATAATGAGATAATGTACAAATGTGAACCTGCATGAATTATGTTTCTTAATAATGATTGTAATATGACTGATGGAGTTTATCAACAAAAACAGATGGGAACCTTGATCTTTTCAGGGAACTATGTTAATTGAAAGAGTCATTGGCTCTGTGATTTAAGAAAATTCCATCATTTGAGAAAGAGACTGATTGTCCTGCATCACTGTGGTGGCTAACCACCTCTGTGCCAGCTCTCTTTGCATATTATTGGTGCCAGCCGAATGAGGCAGAAAATTGCATCGTGTCATTTAATTTCCCAATCTTTGTTTTCATTGTATTAATCTTTTGGCTTTGCTTCTCTTTCTAATTTGAAGGCTCAGCAAGAAGCAAGCCAAATGGAAATCCAGCTTAAATGTATGTCTACTTAGATGTTCTAGACACATTTTTCACAGTTTAATCCTAGGTAATCCCGCCCATGAATAATAATCAACGGTGTTTCAAAGCAAAACACACTGGTATTTTCTAAACACCTCCAGGAAACACTGCCAAAATAACTTCATGGAAACAGGAAGAGTGCCAAGTAAAACTTTCAAGTTTTTGCAAACTAAATCTTTTGGAAGAGTTCCCTAGTATCAGGTGTAAGGGGCACAGGCTCAACTGGTATTGGCAGCATGGACACCCAGGAACAGTCCAAGCGGGTTTGTCCTGCACTTAAATTTAGCAGGGAAGTAAAAAAAAACAAATTTTTAATGCAGGAGTGTATATACAACAAATCTATAGCATTAAAAAAAAAAATCTAAAGAAATGGAGGCTTTAGCTCACCCAAAGCTCTTCAAAGCCTCTGGGCTCCAGGACACGTACACACCATACACAGGCCACTTTTGATTCATGTTCTCAATTAAGGACAAGGAAACTATTCTGTGCATTGCTCGTGCATTAGGAGAAATCACTAGGGCTGGATCTAAATCCTCAGATTTCTCCCAGGATGTTCAAGAGAAAAAAGTGCAATAGCAAGAGGTCAAAAAGCATCTTCATAGTTTAAAGTTAAAATACTCCATGCTTTATCCTGCCAAACTTTGAGTAATTGCTGATGAGCATACAGTGTTTTTTGAGTCTCCTTCCATCTGCCTGGATTGACAACACTCCTGGATCCTCAACACTGCTGTGTCCTACAATCTGCATCCTTATGTTCTCTTTGATATCCTGATGAGTCAATTTCCTGTGGTATTTGCTGGTAGATTGCCCTAAATTGATATACTACTGATTAGTACTTTATGTGCTGTGTCAGTTTACTACTTAGTCAACAATGTACTAATTTAGTTTATTTGGATGTTCCTAAAAACTCTCTCATTTTTGCTGCTTCAGGTTTTATTGTTTACCAGTTTGCTATTTGTTGCTTCAATGCTATTTGTTTCTGTCTCCACAATGTTTCTTCAGCACAGGTTTCTTTCTACTTTTGGACTCACCATCAGACTGTACGCATAGCTTCCTAATCTTTAATTTCTTCGTAAAGTACTCCCGAGACTCTTCTCCAGTCACTTGGTTTCCACGTTTTCATTGTTTACTTACCATGTTTGTCCGTAAACTAGGGCTGCACCGATATATCGGCCGCCGAAACATATCGGCCGAAAATGGCACTTTTGGCATAATGCCGAAAGAGCCATGTTTCGGCTGATACATCGGGTCATCCCTGGTTTCTTTTCTCTTCGCTGGGCTCTGTTCCAGCGGTGAGAAAAGAAAGTGACAGCCGCCGAGCGCTGCAGGAGTCAGGACAAGAGCGATGTGAGCTGCGGCATCTCTCCCTCAGCCGCCTATCACAGTCCGGCAGAGCGGTGTGTGGGCGGAGACATCGCTGTCACAGGAGGCTGGGCTTTCCTCTCTACACGGCTCGATCAGCCTCCTATGACAGCGTGTCAGAGAGAAAAGCAAGATACACACACTCAGCGATCAGTGATCGCTGAGTGTGTGTACATAATTGAGGATATGGCATGTTAACTATATCCTCAATTATGAATGAATGGGAGTGATCTACATCACCCCCATTCATTCATAATTGTAGTTATAGTAAACATGCCATGTACTCATGTTATCAATGAACAGGAAGACTCATAGAGGATTCTTGTTCATTGATAACAGGGGGCACAGAAAATGTTCTCAATCTCTTTTTCTATTTTAAAAGGGAAATATCAGGGGTCTGTTTAGACCCCTAATATTTCCCCGAAGCCCCTAAAAGTAAAGTAAAAAATAAAAAAATTTAATAAAAAATGAATTAATAAATAAAAATAAATATTAAAAAATTTAAAAGTTTATAAAAAAAATATTGAAAAAATTTTAAAAAATAAAAAACATTTTCGGTGTCGGTTCTGGTTTCGGCCTGACATTTTTTTTATTTCGGTTTCGTTTCGGTTTTAAAAATTCCATTTAGGTGCACCTCTACCGTAAACTCTTACTGCTGTCATGGAATGTACGTGGCCTGAGCGATACAGTCAAAAGACACAGTTTTTGCCTCTATTCTCTTGCATAAGCCATCTGTAATCTGTTTACAGGAAACCCACTCCACTACAGAAATGGTTCATCTTTTAAAACTGAAATTTTGTCAAACCTCTTTTCATTCCTGTTATTCTTCCTTTGCTAGAGTAGTGTCTATCCTTATACAAAGGGGTGTGGTTTTCTCCTGTATTCAGTCAAAGATAGATACAAAAGCCTACTTTGTGTTTTTTCATTGTAAACTGTTTGAGTTTGAATGTATTTTGGCTAATATGTATATACCTCCCCCATTTTCCAGTGATGTCCTCCAGGAACTGATTGCTTCTGTAAAAAAAAAAACTCCCTATTCCTTTTCTAGGAATGGGTGACTAACAATTATACAGTGTGTCCTTTCTCATATAAGTTTCCCCCACCTATGAACACTTACTTAATGCTGGCTACTGGATTTTCTAAGTTCTGTACTGAAATTGGTCTACAAGACGTTTGGTGTCTGCTTCATCCTAAAGAATCACAATTAACATGTTTTTCAAAGACACCCAATACTCTTTCTTGCATAGACTTAGTATTGTGCCCTACTGAATACCTTTCTATGCTTTACTCACCCAGATCATTATCAGATCATTCTTTAATTATTTTAACTATCACAGTTGATAGACATTCTTAATCCCTGCTATTAAAATTAAACCCTTTTTGGCTTAGTCGTCTGTTCTCTGAGCATACATAATTGGAAAATGCAATTTCTTATTTTCTTAAACTGAATGAAGCCACTGCCTCGCAGAACTTTCTTTGGGACTCTTTGAAGGCATATATGATGGGCATATTTATCCAAAGGAATAGCAGGATTAAAACAGAGTGGAGGTGCGTAATAAAGTGGCTAGATGAGAGGCTTTGTTTATTACCAATCCATCTGCTTTGACCTGTGCTTATTGGAAGGATGTGCAAACCCTACAAAAGTGTAGAAATAAGCTGTTTTTTATACAACAAATGCATTGGGAAGAGGGAGAGACTATGGGGTACGTATTGGCCCAATTAGTTCATTCTCAACACTCCACTCACTATGTTGGTGCTCTGAGGGACTACTTAGGTCAGTTACAGTCAGTCTGAAAACCTTATACTCATCCACTGCAAAATATAATTATCCACTAAACTGGGAAATGTTCTAAAGTACATTCCTCTTTCATCCTTATCCTAGGCTGTTAGGGATCTGTTAGATTCTCTAGAAGTGGCTGTTTCAAGATTTCCCAATGGCAAGGTCCCTGGCTTAGATGGTCTCCCCATTGAATTTTACAAAAGATATGGTAACATTCTTTTATCCACCTTTTTACAAACTTTTTTTAATATGGTCTTAATAGATGACTACATACTGGCCTCTATATATGAAGCTGTGATTTACCCAAAAAAAGTAAAGACCTACTGCTCCCTGAATCTTGTAGGTCTATCTCCCTTTCAGATGTAGATGTTAAAATTTTGGAAAAAGTGTTGGCTAATAGGTTTTTTAAAATAATCCAATCCCTTATCCATCAAGACCAGATGGGATTTATGCCCAATAAATCCACTGCGATAAATATATGCAGAGTATTTCTTAAGCTGGAAGTTCCTATTGACAACCCTGGTGATAGGGCCTTTCCGTCCCTTGATATTGCTATAAAGCTACTGACAGCGTGGAATGGAAATTTCTGTGGGCAGTTCTTACTGCTTTTGGATTTGGGCCCAAATTTTTGAAATGGGTCCAATTGTTATATACTAAACCATCTGCGAAGATTCCTCCCTTTTCTCATCCTTCCAACCGCACAGAGGTACCCGGCAGGGTGCCCTTTATCCCCTCTTTTATTTGTTCTTACCATTGAACCTCTGGTCTCCTTAATTCATGCCTCCCCAGACATGGTGGGATTTAAACGAGGATTGGTTGAAGACAAGATAGCCTTATATGACGATGACACTTTGTTGTTTCTAGCGGTTACTCAGTCTTCATTGGACAATACAATTTTACTTCTCCCTGAATTTAATTTTTACTCAGGGTAATACCCAGTAAGATCGACTAAAATATTACTGGGTATTTCAGGTTTTACTAAAGTTACTCCTCTTTGGGCCAATCAGCTTTTACCAGAAGTATGTTTTTAAACTCTGTTTTTGCTAAGTGGAGAAAGGCTAGTATTTTTACCCTCTCACAACTATACGATTGCAATCTTCTGCACACCTTCCAACGGTTAAAGGCTGATTATCCGCTTCATAACACTCCATTTTCATACCGAAAAAACCCTCACTGGACCACACCAACCTGAACAATCTCAGATCAATATTCTTATTCCCATTTACCTCCAAACTCCTAGAATGCCTAATCTACAACTGCCTCAGCTGCCACCCCACTGATAACCCCTTACAGTGCGGCTTTCACCAACACCCCACTGAAACTGTTCTCTTAAAACTCACTAATGACTTACTGACTGCCAAAAGCAATGGCCAATACTCCTTACTCTTGCTATTAGACCTTTCCACTGCTTTTGACACAGTTGACCACCTGCTGCTCCACAAAAAACCCCTCGCTTGGCCTCCAAGGGTCACTCATTGTTATCCTCCTACCTATCTAAGCGCTCCTTTAGTGTCACCTGCAAATTTACCTCATCCTCTTCTCTTCCTCTTTTCATAGGGGTCCCCCAAGGCTCTGTGCTTGGATCCCTTCTTTTCTCTATCTACACATTTTTGTCAGTTGATAACCTCGCTTGGCTTCCAATACCATCTCTATGTTGTTGACACTCAAACATATGTCTCCACTCCATAGCTCCACCCCTTTGGTGTCCTTGTGTGTCACTAATTTAGAAACTAACATATCAGTCTGTATGTAACACCACTTCTTAAAACTCAATCTTTCAAAAAATTAGCTCATTCAATTCCCCCATGCAATTTCCCCTAACTTTTCCATTGAGATTGAGATCCCAACTATCTCTCCCTCCTCCATGCCAAGGTGCTAGGTGTAAGCATGGACTCTGATCTCACCTTTTAGCCCCAATCCCTATTAAAGCCCTGCTGCCTTCACCTCCGTAACATCTCCAAAATATGCTCCTTCCTAACCAATGATACCGCAAAGCTACTCATCCATTCACTTGTTATCTCACGTCTTGACCATCACAACTCCCTCCTCATTAGCCTACCTCTACATAGGCTATACCCCTTCAGTCTTTCATGAATGCTGCTGCCAGAGTTACTCACCTCACCAGTAGCTCAGTGTCTGCAACCCCTTTCTGCCAATGTCTCCACATGCTTCAAATCATCAAAATTCTAAATATTGCCAATGACTTACAAAGCAATCCACAACCATGCCCCCAGCTATATCTGCAACCTTGTCTCAAAGTACCACACTAACTGTCCTCTCCACTTCTCTCAAGACCTCCTGCTCTCTGGCCACCTCCTCACTTGCTTGCCTCCAGGACTTCTCAAGAGTCTCTCCCATCTTCTGGAATGCCTTACTCCAACCTGCCTGGCATCTCCTACTCTATCCGCCTTTTGGCGATCCCTGAAAACTCATTTATTCAGGGAAGCCTATCCTGCCACAAACTTACCACTGAGCTATTACTTTCTCAAACAGCTCATTCCCACACAGCTACCACCTTTTGCATCACTTGCCCATCTCTTTTAGATTGTAAGCCACCACGGCCAGGGCCCACCTAACCATCTTTTCTTTAATTGTATTATAACTAAAATGTTTTCCTTATACTGCAAAGCACTGCGCAAACTGTTGGCGCTATATAAATCCTGAATAATAATAATTAACCCAAATGATCTTATATGATCTTATTTTCTGTGAGATTATGGAAAGACCCTTGATTGCATAGCATTGTAGGAAATCTTTAGCTGCATTCAAGTACTGATTATAACATTTTATAACACTAACAACAACCAGCTATCACCATGCAACAAACAGGAATCTAATGCACACTTTTGAGTGGAAGCTCCCTTCAATGCAGTTGTAATAAGTCTACTGAAGTGAGATTATTAACAAAAAGGTGGGAGCATGAACATCGACCTTGCTACAGCATTTTCTCCAAAAAGGTTAATGCACAGACTAAACCAGAAGAGAGAAAACAGTTTATTTAATTGGTTGAGCAAACTGAGGTTTATTTAATCAACTGAGCAAACCAAGGTTTTACTCCGTTCAAATCTCTATTGACACAACAACTTAAAATATATTGCAGAAGGTATTATTATATTCTAAAGACAGCAGAAATATTGCATTTGAGGCACATAACCCTGAAGAACTACTGTGCCAGCATTAAATGAAGCATGGTAAGTTTAAAGGCTAAGTTTTCTTTTAATACCATGCTTCATGTTAAACCTATATTCAGGGTGTAACATAAAACATGGTCACATCTCTGGTGAAAGACTGTGTTATGTGATCTAAAGCCTATGCAAGCCTAAGCAGTCTAGGTCACAGGGTCTCTGGCTACCAATTGGCATTGTGAGTGTTTCAAAAGAGACTGCAAAGAGACTATTTCATTTACATAGACCCAATAAATGAAAAAAGTTACCTTAAGAGACTGCTTCTGTTAAGATACCCATGTTATGATGGCAATATGCTTGACATTATTCTAAGGTTCCCCTTTTTTGGGGGCTTTTCATTATTTGAATGCAGAACCATAGGATTCTCAGGTCTTTTGCTATATATTTTTTCGTTTTTGTGATCACATTGTAGATGTATGTACCTTTAACAACCATAATTTGTATTGTAGATGTGGGATCCTGTTTTAAAGGAGAACTATGAGATGAGTGATTTCCACTCACCTCATAGTTCTAGCCGACCTGTGACAATGAGACTGTCACAGGTTGGCTCAGTAGATCGGGAGATGAGCGAACACTTACCAGGTTCGCTCACCTCTCGATCCTGTCACGGCTCTCTGCCGTGACAGGGGGAGGGGCTGGATTCCCCTCTCCCAGCTCCGATTTGCCAGCGCTGACTTGCGGAACAGACGGGGAGGGGGCGGGTACAGCTGGCTCTGCCTCTAGATAGGCAGAGCCAGCTGTCACTCACGCAGCTGGGTGGATCCCGTCATCAACGTCGGGATCCGCTCCGGCTGCGGCATCTCAGTATACCGCGAGCTGTAGCTCGCGGTATACTGAGCTTAGGGTAACGGGAGGACGCTAGTTTGTGTCCTCCCGTTACCCTAAGGAGAACTATGGGGAAAAACACTGACCCCATAGTTCTCCTTTAAGATTTTAAGGGGTTTAGAGATAACTGTTCAATAAAGCTGTTTTGTATTTCAATAAGATTCAAAGTTTGATGCCTTTTGATATGGATATTGTATGTATGTATCAGCCTCTAGACATGAGATGAGGAAGAATGCACTGCACATGCACCCGCCCGAGAATCTTCAGATCTTTGGATGGGAGCACGCAGTGGAGACGCGTGCTCCCATCCAAAAAAATGTAAAATGTTTTTGCACATATCCATTAAAAAAATTTTTGCATGTATCTACTGCTTGCTAGCAGTAGATACAGGCAAAAAACCCAGAGGGTTTAATTATGCTTTCAGTATACTTAAATAAACTATACTTCATCAGTAAAGTACATTGGTAATCCATTATTGCCCTCCTACTGATATTGCAGTTAAAATAAAGAGTAACTGGTTTCCATACATTTACAAGCTGGCACAGAATTTTCAATTATAAAAAGTTAAAAATATATATCATGTAAATACTCTATCTGTACATAAATTAATAAAAGGCACTGTAAGGACCTATGTCGATGAGCTTTGCATGATAAGGGGGAAGCAAAACCCCCTTAGCAGCTCATATTCTGATTAGAATGAGGTCAACTGCATGTCAAATGCACCTGTCAATGAATTCTGAATTCTGAATTCTATTCTAGGAAGCATCTCAAACTGACATCAAACTGATGCCATTAACAAGCCCAAAGCCTGTTGAAACAGACCCTAATGCATTGCCATACTTCTAGCATAACTGGGTTAGGATAAAAATAAAAGCTGACATATGCCATAATATATTTATGTAATAACACAAACTAGTGAGCCCTTCCACATCCTTTCTCTTTTGCTGCTGGCTATAGTTACAATGTGTAATACAACGTACAATAAACAGGTTTCGCCGATAATGATAATGTTGTAAATGAATCCTCATGGCCCAGCCTGTCCATGTGGATAAGTTAGTGCTCCTGTATGTGCTGACATATCATCTTGTATAGATTTAATCCATAAATTGATGTAAACAATACCATGACAGGTACAATATTGTTACTTGTAGATTTCCTTCATGTTACACTCTAGACAATGCTTTTTCTACCATAAATCAAGATTACAATCATATGTTACTCAGTATATTTTGAGAGGGGCATTAAAAGCTTTACATTTCTATCCAGCCTACAAACAATTCCTGCTCTTGCATAAATACTGATGCTAGCTCCATATCAGTGCATGATGTTCATCAATGTCTACTGGATAGCTTAACTGAGAATATCAAGAGTTCGTGCCGTGATTGAGGCTCAGTTAACCCTCCGAGAGGTTCAAGATGCTATAGCCTCTCTCAAAAGTGGGAAGACGCCGGGCCCCGATGGGCTCCTTGCTGAACTAAAATGCATTTTGGACTAAAATTACTTATTGGCCCTGCACTTGCTTAGTACACTGACAGAGGCTTTGGGGCAGAGTTGTTTGATCTTCTCTATGTTAGAGGCTATTATTTTAGTAGTCCCTAAATCTGGAAAAAATCCTGACATTTGCCCCTCTTATCAAACTATCTTGTTATTAAATGCAGACACAAAAAGGTTTGATGCGAATATTGGCTACCTGTTTAAAGCGCAGTTATTTCTTTGTTGGTACACAGTGATCAAATGAGATTCATGCCAGTGAAAAAGACTGATATCAATCTGTGGAGACTGTATACTAATGTGGATAGGCTGTGCCTGGCTGTTGGTACTGAGGTGGTTGCTTCTTTAGATTCTGAGAAAGCATTCAATTCTGTGGAATGGGCATTTTTGTTTTCAGTACTCTGCAGATTTGATTTTGGCCCTAAATTTGTAACCTGGGTTGAACTCCTCTACTCTATTCCAACGGCATGGATAAGTACCAATCATATTCTCTCTGCACCCTTTGAGTTGCAGAGAGTGACAAGACAATGGTACCTTCTTTCCTCGAGTTTTGCTCCATCCAAGCTCAGAAACGTCTTATCTTTCATGTTGCATTCTATTCTACAGTAGAAGAGAGACCCTTCTCAAATGGAAGTTTGCCACTCTGCCAACCGCCGGCCTGTGGTTGCAGTCAGTCAATATAGTTTTGCCTTTATATAAGTTGACTAGTATGAGCAGTAACTGTCCTAAAACTATTTTATAGTATGTGGGCTGATTGGGTGGTGGCAGGACTGTTCAGGCACTATTTCTGCACATACAGTACTTTTTCTGCATTTGTGTTGTATCTTGGCTCTATAATACTAGTTCTAGTACTATTACTAGTAAAGGTGAGCTCCAGCTAGCTCAGTTAACCTTTTAAAGAACATTTCTGGAAGCATTCCTAAATGCACAGGATATTACCAGATATTAACATTTTACAAGTAAAAAAACATCAGAGATTGTTGATTCAGGAAATATCTGATTGCCATATGTGACCAGGAAGGATTTTTTTCCCATTTTGGAGCAAAATTAGCCATGCTTTATAGGGATTTTTCTCGTCCTCTGGATCAACTGTGGGTAAGTGTGGACATAGTGTTCTGTTTTAGGAGGTTCCTTTTTGTTTTCTTTCTTCTCTCTATATGTTGAACTTGATGGTCTTTTTTCAACCTGACTATGTAACTATGTAATACAACTGGATGTTTATGGACTTCCTTTCCTAACAACTGCTTCTGTGCTTTTCTCTGTTGCAGGCCTTTTCCTCCCACTACCTTATCTTTCCCTTCCCCCTTTTTCCCTTTCCTTCTTTTTCCCAGTGCCCGGACTGGGTCAAGCTCTCCGTACTGTTGGATCCATATAGGTTTATGCTCCCTCCTTCATATGCGCTATGTTGTATGTTTTTTACCACCACTTGCAAATTACTGCATGTACACTTGAATTCTGTTTATTTTGCACTTGAATGTTCTGGTTACTGTCATTTGTATATCTGTGTTTTAAACTAATGCAACTTATCTGTTAAAAGAAAAAAAAGAGTATTTGTGCAGTTAGAGAACAGCATCCCATGTTTTGGCTTGAGAGGCAACCCCACTAATGCCGGATAAGGATCAGAGTTTTTTTGCTTTAAAGTGGAAACTTCATCTAGAGCAAAATCAAGAATATTAATGCCTGCAGCTGGGCATTATGGAACCAAGCAGAACAAAGGGTCCTTAATACCAGGTTAAATAATGCTTTATCCAGCAGCAAATTAAATTGGTTGAACTATATGGGGTTAATCACGAAAGGGTGAAGAGTTTGGAGAAGGCAGGAGAAGTGAATAATCTAGGACAGGGGTAGCCAAAACGGCCCTCCAGCTGTGGTGGAACTACAAATCCCATGAGGCATTGCAAGGTTCTCCCAGCCACAGACATGACTCCCGGGGAGAGATGCATCATGGGATTTGTAGTTTCACCACAGCTGGAGGACCGGAGTTTGGCTACCCCTGATCTAGGACAACATAGCTGAACTGGAAAGTGAGCTGAATTGGAGAATTTTTCAAAATCAGCTGTTTTGGCCTAGATTGTTCTCTTCTCCTTCCTTCTCCAAACTCTACACCCTTTTGTGAATAACCCTGTTAGATATATACATTTCAGCCACCTTTATCAGTTTGCTATTAAACAATTAGTATGATGTAGTGTTTGTTATTGTTTCAGAATGTTGCAGGTCTCAGTAGTGGAATTGCTTGTAGGATGGGTATTGAACAGGCTCTATAACAATTTAGTAATCAGGTCATGCCATGGAAAGTTATCCCCCTAGAAAAATGTAGAACAGAAATGCCGCCTATACAGGATCAAGAAAGACTCTTCTACTCAAGGTTTTTTTTAGCCTCTGCCAGCAAGCATACTCAGGTTCAGACAATGTTCCTTGTTTTCTTTTCTATTTCTTTATTGTGTAGAAGCCTTTCCTAAAGTGATTTTTAAATTATTTTAAAGTCTCTCTATAGACAACATGCTTAGAAGGAGGAAAATATATGAAGCTATATCTATTGTTTCTAGATTAATTTCTGCACATAAACACCATTATCTCAAAGTCAAAGGAAAGGATATTAAGAAATAGCGAATCAGATTCCCTGCAGAAAAGTCAATACTGCATTTTAAAATGTCACCAAGCTATAGAAACACAAATAAATTTTCCTTAAAACTGCACAGAAATGTTGTAATGTCAAAAACACTTTGCTATTTTGCATTCCAAGTGTCTTCCAACAATCCACAAATCCTTTGCTCCCTTGTATAATATGGTGTTTCTAATATTATATCTAACCAAAGCAACATATATTCTCATCAGGATTCTATCAGCTGAAAAATCCTATTCTGTAGTAATCTCATGTACACAGTGTCTCACTATCTTTCATTTATGGAATAGCAGAGGAGAAAGTTATTATTTAAAACAATATTTGAAAGAATGGAATGCCCTTGGACTGATTTTGCCGTCTCGTAATCCACACTGTGTGTCAGTCACATTTTCCTTTTATTCTGCATTTTTCTCCTAAGAAAATTCTTTAGAGCAGCCATTTGCAATATATCCCTTCTGTTCATTTTTAATTGATTTTAAACTATTACAAGTACAGTGCAGTAAACCCACTTTAATAGTAATTCAACCTGACACCGGGCAAGTGGTTTTACAAGCAGTGCCCCAGGTGTGAAACATTAATGCTGAATGTAGTAAAAGGAAGGTATGAAATGAACTAATAGTATATACAATATGTTCATCTTATAATAACATTAATTAAAAGAAAATATCAGACAAGCCTTGCGGCCAGTATAGCTTATCTCAACCGCTCTGCAGACAAAGCCTTTTTGTGTTCTCATCCATTATGGATAATCAGAAATAATCTGTTTCTGCAAAAACACTTATAGGAAACAAATTAAATTTAATTTGCCACTTGGCAACTGGCAGCTAATTACAGTTGTGATTTTTTTGAGTTTAATGTACAGCAAATGTTAATATAGAAGTAGGTATCAGTGTTTTTCAGTACCTTCTACGAGATCTTGCTACAATTTGAATAAACCATGAGTATTTGGAAAGGAGTGTACATTATATACATACAGTATATCCCGCTATCTACTTCAATCATACAACCCAAAGTGAGGAAACAGGAGGGGGAAAGGTAGGAAAAGTAGGTTTTGAAGTTTGCACTGATGCTGACAAGGTAGAACCATTCAAAGCCAAGAAGCTATAGGCTACCTTCCATGGCAACCACCAAAAAAACTTTATATAGCATAAATCCTTTTATTAAAATGAGATAAAAAAATAGAAAAGCTGTTTCATCCATGTGTAAACAACTACTTGAACAAATAAATCCACTAGTTATGGCATGACCTAACACATTTTATCATTGTATTGACTTTTACCATGGCCAGTTTGGTACGTCAGGTCAAGCCATAACCAGTGGATCTATCTGTCAAAACTCTTATAATAGTGCTGTGCACACTTTCTATACATAAGTAGAAGAGCTTTTATATTGCTTTTAAGCCATTTTAATAAACTGATTTACACTATAAATTATGTATCTGATATGAAAACAAGTAGTTTGGAGTGAAGAGAAGATCACAATTATATAAGAGACTAAAGATATTATTGCTTTTTAATGTACTTTATTATATGTTTATATATTTGTTTTTCACTGTATATTTTGCACTTAAATCATTTAAAATTCATTCCAGAGAACACATCTCCACTTCTCTAGAGTCCAATGGTGGCGTGTTTTACACCACTGCATCCGATGCTTTGCATTGCACTTGGTGATGCAAGGCTAGGATGCAGCTGCTCAGCCATGGAAACCCAGTCCATGAAGCTCTCCATGCACTGTAGTTGTGCCAATCTGAAGGTCACACAAAGTTTGGAGGTCTGTAGCTATTGACTCTGCAGAAAGTTGGAGACTTCTGCGCACGGTGCACTTCAGCATGCGCTGACCCCGCTCTGTCATTTTACTTGGCCTACCCATTCGTGGCTGAGTTGCTGTTGTTCCCAGTTGTTTCCACTTTGTTATAATACCACTAATAGTTGACTGTGGAATATTTAGTAACAAGGACATTTCATGGAACTCCTGAATCCAATGATTTGGAGGGGTGTCCCAATACTTTTTGCAATATAGTGTATATGCACTTACATAACTAATGTAGTGCTGCAGATTTTGTTATATACATTGTTACTGAGTTGCTTTTGCACTTTATGAAATACAGCTGCTGGATTCATTTATAAGAAAGGATAGTAGAGTGCCTCAGATCCCATATAATATATTAACCTGACAGGGGTTCTAACTGTTCCCTACTCTACCCAAAACTAAAAACAAAGAGTACTGGTTTTGAGTCAGTGGTGGATACAATTAGCTGGACGCCTCTGTGCAAAAATAACTTTGCATCCTTTCCCAACTTTTTGCTGCAGTAACACGCTGTTATCGCAATACTGAAATATCTTGTCTTATTTTGCGTACCTGTAATCAGCTTTATATGATATGTTTTGCCAGACTAATTCAGACTATAATGTCATAGTTGACAACATTGTCATTGTATTTTATATTTTGAGGGACTAATCTGAGGACTTACACTGAATTAGCATCTGTATTGCCTGTTAGCTTTGTGAATTTTTAGTAGTGCGTGTTTTGGATTATAATATGACTGTTTATTCTGTTGTAATTAATGAAAATGAACCTGCCAAGAAAGCTCTATTAACTGAGCTTGGAATCAGATGCCAAAGAGGAAGACACTGGCTATGATAGAAAGGATTCTACTGAACTGAAAAACAGTTGCATGCAGCAGAGCAATGGTAGAGATGGCAACACCTCTTAAAGGTTACCAGGGTCTATCCTGGACTTTAGCATTACTGGAAAGAGATGCACTGCAACCTCAAAGGGAAGGAGCATTGTATTTTGAGCACATATTGCTATTATTGCAATGATATACTTATTTGGTTTTTTTGAACAATAATTGTTTATTGAGAAACAGGTCAATCATAAATGACAACAATGATCATATAGGTATCATATTAATCTTACATTTCTGGCATGTTACATAACAGAAAAGGCTTATCCATACATTCAATAACAATCCCCAGTTCCGATTAATGTACCGTAAGTTAACAACATAATAACCCAGAGAGGAAAGAGAGAGAAATGGAAGACAAGGAAAGAATAATAGACATCACATTGCTGTGTGTCCATTAGAAGTAGGAGGGACTAAAGAAAGAATGAAATCAGGATGTAAGAAACATATATTTTCTATATTGTGGTCTAGCGTCGGAGCTAGCTCTCTACGGCCTGGGCACATAGTAGCTCAACCATGCTCCCCACAGATGTTGGAATTTATTTTGGGATTGGGTTCTATAGGAGATTACTGTCTCGTATTCGCATTGGGAGTTTCACTCAGGTTGGGGACCATTACCGATTTCCAGTAACTTGCTATCAGTAATCTGGCTCCAAACAAGAAATGCATCACCACTGTCCTGAACTCTACAGGATATAGTTCAATTCCCACACTAAGAAGCGCAAGTTGAGAGGTCGGAGTGTTGAGGATACCTGTAACTGTTGCTAGACATCTGAAGACTGCATTCCAATAGCTCCTAATAGACTTGCAGTACCAGAAGGTGTGTAGCAAGCTACCAACATGTCCACACTGTCGCCAGCACAGTGGCGAGGCGTCAGGGAACATCCTGGGGAGTCTATAGGGAGTCAGATACCATCGGAGAAGAAGCTTCAGGGATACTTCCCAATGATTGACACATTTAGAGTGTGAGGAGTTAGCCTTAATGGCTAATTTCCATTGGTCAGCTGTAAAATCAGAATGCAGTTCAGACTCCCACTTAAGCATAGAGGGTAATTCACCAAGGCAGGAGTAGGCTTGCAGAAGGCTGTAGAAAGTAGATATGCGACCCGTGGGGGGGCCCTGCTCGCGCAGTGCTCTCCAGACCCCTTCCGGGCAGCACATCGTACTAGGTAGGAGGGAGTCCATCAGATGTCTAATCTGAAAGTATTTATACTGGTCGCTAAATAGAGTCAGTGTATGTATAGGGGGTAAAGTCAGGTACCCTTGGGCTCGCCACGACCTAAGGTTCAGATTTGGAATCAGTACTTCATAAGCAGACAGAGGGACTTCCAAGGTGACGTTGGTACCCTCAGGAGATGGACACGCCACCACGGAAGACCACACCTGTCGCATAGCTTGGAGTGTGGGGAATGGGGATGGGGCAAGGCTTTTTTTAAGTGAAGTAGCAAATAACCACCCCAGGAGATCCCCCCCCCCCCGAAACACGGGCGGG
>NW_017308603.1:0-3597 GCF_000935625.1 Nanorana parkeri | reverse complement strand
AACCAGGTGGCGTTCCATATCTAACCAGCTTTTGGAGATGTCCGCTAGAAACCAGGATTTTAGTTGGGTCAGCAAAGTCACTCTATAGTAATCTCTAATGGAGGGCAATCCCATCCCTCCCCGGGATTTATGGCGCATCAGGGTTCTAGTTTGGATTCTGGGTTTTTTCCCATTTCAAACAAATGAGGGGAGCAAAGCTTGGGCGGCTGAAAAAAATTTAGTAGTATAAGAATTTAGGCAGAATAGACATCTTGAATGCTGCAATTCTGCCGACCCAAGACAGTTCAAATTTCTTAATATCATTCAACATAGCTTTAAGGGAAGCTAAAAGGGGTTCATAGTTACACTTGTAGAGGGAAGACAGAGGAGAGCTGTCTCCACCCCCACATTCAAAATATAGGACTTATCCACATTGACCTTATAATAGGAGACATCCCCAAATAGAGATAGCAGATTGGACACCGCAGTTAAAGATTGTTCAGGGTTAGTCAGTGCCAAGATGATATTATCAGCAAATAACCCTATGGAATGAGTGGAATTGCCTAATGGGATACCCGATATGAGGGGGTGGTCCCTAATCGTGGCAGCCAAAGGTTCCATCATCATGGCAAAAATGGACGGAGACAGCGGGCATCCCTGTCTCGTACCGTTGGAGATACTGAAAGGAGCCGACAGCATACCAGATATGTACACCCTAGCAGAAGGTTTACTGTAAAGTGCCATTATTGCGGCAAAAAAGAGCGCCAACCAATGCCGAATCTTTGCATGGTCAGGCTCATATAGTCCCAGTGGATCCGGTCGAACGCCTTCTCCACATCCAAAGCTAGGAAGAGAGAGGGCGTCCGACCGGTCTCTGCATGCTTAATAAGGTTCAACATTCATCTGGTAGCATCCGGTGCCTGTCTACCCTTCATAAAACCGGCTTGATCCGAGTGGATAACTGAAGGGAGTAGGTGGAGCAGCCTGTTAGCCAGGAGTTTGGCATAAATCTTAATGTCTGTATTGATTAAAGATATCGGTCTGAAATTTTTTGGTGATGTCAAATCTTTGCCTGGCTTTGGTATAGCAACAATCACTGCTCTCAACATATCGGGAGGGAAGGAACCAGAGACTTCTGCAGATTCAAAGATATGGAGGAGGTGGGGATTCAAGATATTTTGAAAGGTCTTAAAGTATTCTGCCGAGAAGCCATCCTCCCCCCCCCAGGGGATTTCCTGGAAGGCAGGATTACTTTTATAATTTCAGCGTTCGTAAAAGGGGCATTCATCGCCATCTGATCCTCCGCGTCTAACTTAGGTAGCATAACTGAGTCCAAAAACCCATTTATGGTTGAGGGGGTGGGTTGGGCCAGAAGAGTATCTCCATTCAAGTTATAAAGGGAAGTATAATACGAGCTAAAGGCAGCTGCTATTTCTCTAGGGTTGCGTAGCAGGACATTAGTGACAGGGTGGTATAACATAGGTATTTTCATCTGTTGTTGTTTCTTTTAAAGTTGGGCCGCTAGCAATTTACCCGCTCTATTCCCTTGGTGATAGTAAGTGGCTTTTAGGCAAGACATATGATAAACAGGTCACCAGCACTCAAATTATTTAAATAGATATGTCCTTTTTAATGGACAATTGTGCCACAATAATCAACAAAACCGACGTTTCGGGGCTGAGCATGGTGTGCGGAGAGCACCCTCACCAACTGAAACTGCCAGTGAAGAAGGGACCCTGCGCAGCCCCGAAACGTCGGTTTTGTTGATTATTGTGGCACAATTGTCCATTAAAAAGGACATATCTATTTAAATAATTTGAGTGCTGGTGACCTGTTTCTTCATTTAGCACTGGCAGTTTGACATCCCTTGTGCACAATTCAATAAAAACAGTTTGGTCAAGGACCGTCTCAGCCTGTGTTTGGATATTGGTGAAAAAAACAGCACAATACTGAGATCAGTGCTGTGCTCTCCTCATCCTATCATCCAGTTAACTGTTAATTGTGCACTGTAATAAAGCCTAATTGGCTTACAGTGCTGCCTCAACCTTTTCCAGTCTAAATCATGCTTTGCAGGAAACTACAAGATACTGACATAAGGACATATTGGGGTATAATGTATAGATAAAGTAATTATGAAGTCACTGACACAGAACTATTGTATAGATCAGGTGTTGTGACTTCACGCTGACTTACCTGAGCTGCATGCTTGTGCCAGGTCAGCAACTCAGAAAGTTTTCCTTTAAAAACTTAAGGGTAAGATATCAACCACATGGCACTGTTTTTAATGTATCCACTGATTCGCAGACTTATTTTGCAAGGAGGAGCAGTAAAGCAAAGCCACTTAGTAACTGCAAAGTAGAAAGCAGAGCCTGTGCATATAAGAAGCATATACCTCTGCCCAATGTACAAAAATTATTATAAAATGCACATAGAGGATACTTGAAGCATTAATGCACATTTAAAAAAATTTGTTTACAAGAAACAGAAAATACATTGAAAAGACTATCGATTTCCTTTAAAGTGAGTAATTTAAAACTGTCTTTCTCTTTACCTGAATTGCTCATAGTGCCTAGATTAACAGTATTATGTACAAATGCAGATAGTGCAACCAGCAAAAATGTGAGAAATGGTCATGGCCTTGGTCCAGGAACATACATTTTAAGAACAGTACTGTTGTTTTATAGTGAAAAACACTATTTTCATCTAATACAAACACTTTCCTGTTACATAGAAATAAAAAGCCTCAAGGAAGAAGTGAAGATATTAGTAATTATTTAAAAAAAACTACAACCCACTATCTCGTACAGTTTATAATAGTCTACAGAATGGTTGTATTGTTAAAAAAAAAAGTTCACAAGGCTACCTAAACATTAAATATGGAAGATCAATACCTTTTTTGTCATTTAAAGTTTTGGTAAAGCAACATTTGGAAAACTAAGCAGTAAAATCTAATCAAAGATTATTTATTTCAGTTAGTGCAAGTACCACTTTAAAGTGAATGTGTGGCAAGGTTATAGACAATATTTACATATTCTAACGAGCTGTAAATGCACTTAAAAAAGGCCCTAACTAAACTTTGTAGCTGCAGGCACTGTGGAGAAATCTACTTTCAAAGTTCATAGTAGAAGTACTGAAGTAGGCATTCCCTTAGCAGCTCAGTTCACCCTGCTCCCAGAGTTCAGTGAGGGACATTTCGAGGACAATTAATCCAATAATGATCTGTGCTTTAGGATAACAAACCTCTCCGTGTGGATTGTGCAGCTGTGCTAAAAGGTATTATTCCTTAAATGTGTATCAAGTGTATACACTGTGCATCAATCACCTATAACATCAAGTGTGCTGTGCTAAAAGGTATTAACCCTTAGAGCATGCATCAAGTGCTAAAATGTATTAACCCTTAGAGTGATGAATCAGGTGTATGCACTGCGCCTCAATCACCATTTGATTTGAAGAGTGTTTTGTCACCTGGACTTCAACGGACACTTTTTTTGTATTGGATATTTATTCATTTATATCATCTTTATTTTATTTTTATGTATATTGTTTTCATCTGTGGACTACTATTTTGTACAATGTTTAGACTATTTTGCTAACATGTTATTCATTGCATATATTCAC
>NW_017308602.1:172672-172976 GCF_000935625.1 Nanorana parkeri | reverse complement strand
ACACACACACACACACACATACACATACATACACACACACATACATACATAGACCTATCTTAAGAAGTCTATCTCTAACTATAGAAAAGTATTTTCAGTTTATTCCAGCTGGAATATTTCTTGACATGAAGTCCTGAAGTCAATGAATCCTTTATCTCCACCGGGATAACTCTTGTCAGATAGTTCAGATGAACTATTTACACATCTACCTCAGCTGAAGCAGGAAATCTGGATACTTATCCTACAACTTTATCCTATAGTGCTATCTATCTAACTATAGATATAGAGCACACTCTATACGTAT
>NW_017308602.1:162867-172490 GCF_000935625.1 Nanorana parkeri | reverse complement strand
CCCAAGACCAGCAGTGAAAAGGGTCCCCAACGTGTTCGTTGCATATACACTTTTGGATACAGACTACAGGGTCACACCCCTGGAAGTGATCTGGTAGAGAGTCCTTACTCCTGGATAAACAAAAAACAACAATTCTTGGAAGAAGAAGTAACAATCCTTCCTTCCAGGTACTTGCATGCACAAACAAAGGGATAATTGGATTCTTGAAAGTGATCTTTGAAATAAAGTCCTTACTTCCAGGCTCATACTTTTCCTCATTGATCCTGCGTCCAGGATATTGCGGTGTGTTGTTGCAGTAGTTTAGACAGCCACATTTTCCAGGAGTGATCTAAAGAGAGTCCTGACTCCTGAGCCTAAATACCTTTGGCCACAGGGGTGATCTCTGAGAGTGAGAGTGTCCCTACCCCTTTTCTGTATTGCTCTTTGTAGTCTGGCCAGCTTGGGGGTTTCCTTTGGATCTCCACATCCAGGCATTAACGCAGAGTCAGGTGACTTAACTACCAGCTGTTCTATGACCTCTTTTCTCTTCGGAGTGACTCCGGTCAATCAAAAGCCCTGCGGACAGTCTTTTGGACAATGACATCTACAGTGACCTCTCCAGAATTAGACTCAGGATCCCCAAAGTCCAGTTCAGACCACACTGGAGCATGCAGGTGTCTGTAGTATGTAACACCCATGTTTGCTCATCTCCTGAACCTTCATTCATCTCCAATCTTCCCCTTGACCATTTCCTCTCTGTCAGTTCCACCCCAGGGGAACCATCACTTGATGTGGGCAAACGTGCCTCCCCAGATACATCCACACGTCAGGTGGTTGTGGTAGTAGTCACAGTAGTGGTAACAGTGGCAGTGGCAGAGTTGGTCATGGGCAGAACCCGAGTTTGCTTACCAGGTCCAGGTGATTGGTGAACGGTGGTAGACTTGACTGCCGGTATAGGCTTTGTTCAGAAAGCCTCGACCACGGGAAGCCCTGGTAGTGATCGGCCTTTCCGTGGTAGTAGGTGATGGTGCTTTAGTAGTCTCTGCTTTGCTGTGGGTGGCAGATGACAGCTCCGTTTGAGTACCAATAGGGCTTGATGTTGTAGCAACTTTATCTTCTACCAAGATGCCAGTTGCATAGTCCACTTGGAACGTTCGTGGCGGCTTGATCGGTGGTGCGATTTTTCTAGCAGGTACTCTCCACATGTCTGGCAGCAGGACCAGGGTTGGATGTTAAGCGACAGACCCTTACACTTTCGGCAGACCAGTCCGACGGCCTCTAACGAACCCAGGGTGTACAGCAGGAGCTTCTCTATTGCTTGCAGGCTGATCCCAGTATCGGTAACAGTAGCAGCCGAACCGATGGTAAGGCCTCAGAGCAGACATTTTCAAGTCCGAGTTCATGAAGCCAGCAGTATTGTTAGGAATTCCAGCCATTTTATCTGACGCAGCTCTCTCACAGCAGGTTGGCATCAGCAGAACTTGTGTCCAACAATAGCAGTGGCATTGTTTGCCGTGCTCCTTTTTATCTGGTTACACAGAGTGACTTGTTGGCGTCAGCCAGAAGCAGCTAGAAAACTCCAGCACGTGCACAGATGATCTCATCTTTACTGGAGTCTGTTAACCCTTTCTCCCCCGGCAAAAATGTGACCAGGCCAGAATTAAATTTTTTCAGTAGAAACACAGTTTCCTTGCACAAACAATCACAGGATACAGTCTCTGAGTTGCTAGGGGTAATTGTAGGACAAAAATAGCACAGTTGAGCACAAATTCCTTCGTCCCAGGGTCAGTAGCTATGGGTTACCGCAGCACAAAAAGTTCACTCAAATGGCTAGGAATGATCCTGGATGAACCCCCACATGTAGCACTCACCCCCAAAGGAGCTGCTGGATGAATGGGTCTTCCATAGCCTATCTAGGGAATTTAGCAACTGGCTGCCCCAATAGCATCTACCACCCCTCTCTGGTGACTGATAACACTGAGATCCAGACTGTAGTTATAATGCTGGTGGAACTTTATTACAGAACTTCATAATTGGGAGCAGGGCAGCCATCAGAAGTTCTGGGGCCACTTACACAGCTTTGGGCTGGGCCCCCCCCCCTCCTCCACACTGAGCCAGTTACACTGTTATTATTATACATACATATATATATTGTGACATAAGGAGAGGAGACATCATTGAGGGGCGGTATGTTTCCCCTCGCTTTCTATCCTATGTGCAGGAATAGCGGAACCCTGACCAGGGTTTCGCTTTGACTTTGGGTCTGGATCGTCCAGCTCGGGCTTTGTGTCTCACATGGATAGTTGATTGCTTGATGAATGCTTGTCCAGGTGAGATAAAAGGGGAAGGCTGAGACATGTTGACATATATATACACCGCAGTGCTGTACAGAGAACACTGAGTCAGTCAAGCTTGGAGCGGTGGAAGCAAAAAAAAAAACTGTGGTGTGAAATGTAAAATTATACAGCAATCAATGCAGAATGGCACCGGCTATAATATAATACAGCAAATCCAGTGTACAATGTATTGCTGTGATTTGTGGTCCTCTATAGCTGATGGTACATATGCAGCATGTGGGGAGGGGGTGCATGCTGCTGTTCCCCCACACTGCAGTCTCCCTGCAATGACGTGATCATCTTGGCGGGCAGGGTCTTAGCAGGCAGCGGCGGGAGAGAGCTCAGAGCTGGGAGAGGCGGAGAGGAGGTGCGGCACGCGTGGAGCCGTGAACAGGGGCAACTAATCGAAAGCTAATCGATGATGGAAAACGTTGACAACATTTTCCGTCAACGATTTTAATCGACTTAGTCGATTAGTTGTTGCAGCCCCGGTCCCATCAGTCTCTGTACATAGGAGCTTACGCTCTAATGGGTCCCCCCCCACAGTCACATCCATCTCTGTACAGAAGGGCTGACACTCTAATGTCCCCTCCCCCCACAGTCACATCAGTCTCTGTACAGAGGAGCTTACACTCTAATGTCCCCCCACAGTCACATCAGTCTCTGTACAGAGGAGCATACACTTTAATGTATAGACTTGTTTTTCATTACAATCATGGACTGGTTGTAATAGGCATTGATGATGCTCTGCTATGTTTCATATGAAGCAAAGCAAGCCTCCTGTTTTGCCTGTATACTTGGACATATGCTTCTCTCAAAACCTAAGGTAAAGCAGAGTCATTGCTCAATCTCCTCTCCCCTCTCAGTGTCTGTCGTTTTTCTCTCACTCTTCCACCCCCCCCTTCTCTGAGGGGAGAAAGAGTGAGACACAGACCGACCATGCGGAGAGGAGGGAGGGAAGCATGAAAGAGACCGACCGACGCTAAGAAGCTCTCAGCGTCGATCTGTCTCTCTCTCTCCCCCAGTCTCTGTTACAACCCCCACCATCCCTGATTTCCTTGGTGCCTCTGTCTGACTCTGCAGTGCTGGGAAACACTTACCTTTCCCATAAGGCAGTCGGCAATTGTTTTAAAAAACATCTGGATGTATTCCTAAATGCACAGAATATTACTGGATATTGAGTTCTTAGAGGTGTATTAAGCATCAGAGATTGTTGATCCAGGGAATATCCGATTGCCTTATGGGATCAGGAAGGAATTTTTTTCCCTTGTTGGAGCAAATTGAACCATGCTTTATAGGGGTTTTTTTGCCTTCCTCTGGATCAACATTGGGTAATTGTGGGCATTGTGTTCTGTTTAGGCTTTTCTTTTTTTTTCCTATTCTTTGTATCTCTATAGGTTGGACTCGATGGACTTGTGTCTTTTTTCAACCTGATTATGTAACTATGGCAGAAGTTGTAAGCACTTCAGGGGAAGATACCAGTAGTGCGGGGGGCCGGACCAAGCAAATGTAACTGTTCATATAATTCTATCAGAAAGAATTATAGCTTAGAGCCCGGCCCCCCCCGGGGCCCCTTAAAATGTTATCGGCCGTATCCCCCTGATTGGGAGAGAGGGTCTATACTTGGGCTTAGGACATCCATGGCAAAAATAGAACAGACCAGAACTCCAGACTCGCCACTCCCTTTCATAATTCCACAGTGCAGGATCAATAGCAGCACATGCTGACACTGGGTATTTGAGCAACAGCTGAAGAAGGATGGTAGGGGCTACAATGGATTGATGGGATTTGTAGTCCTCTTTAGCTGGTGGTATTCTGCATTGTTGCAGGGCTCAAAATTTCAAATCCTGAGCTACTAGCAAGGCCGTAAGAATCACTAGCCACCAGTTGCCCCACCTAACCCTTACCCTGCCACGGCCTTAACTCCGCCCCTAAACACACCCTCTTAAATAATCTTATGATAATGCTTATCTTATTATAGTTGCCGCTTGTAAACGGAAGATTAGGGATTCCTGCTGCAGGAAAACGCAAGTTCCTGACAAAGGAATCTCTAATCACACCTGAAATATACTGTAGGTGTGAATGGGGCCTAATATACACATACAATAAAGGTGTCCATACACCTGCTGATTATCGTACGATAATCGCGGGTGATCACGCGATCGTACGATAATCGGCAGATGTATGGGCAGCGTGCGACCGCTTCTACTATAAGGTCGTACGACTTTCGTCTTGCAAGCACGCTGGAAAACCTGCCGAAAATTGTTCGATTTTTTTCGGGTTGGTGGCGTGGTCGGAAGAAGAATGCTGCACGGGCCAATGCTGCCCACTCAGCACTGCAATCATCGGAAGCCCTCCCCTCACCGGCGGGGGCTTGCGATGATCGCAAGTACGATCTGCCTGTCCAAGATGTGCAGATCGTACGAGATTTTAATGACCTTACAACCATCGCATAACGAAAGTCGTGCGATGGTTGTAAGGTGTATGGGCAGCTTAAAGCACAATAATACACTGCTCAACAACGTTACACCTCCCCCCTTCCCTGCACAAATAGAATAATAGAATTCCCCCCCCGCACACAAACAAAAATACACCCCCCTGTTATAAGCCCCCACACACACATAAAATAATATACTGCCCCCTTATTAACCCCCCACACATAAAATAATACGTTCCCTCCTTATTTATGGCAATACAGCCTCTGACCGTGACATTGCATCTCATTTGTTTTGAACCTTTCTCTGTCGAGACACAGTAACCTTTTTTTTGTTATTTCTTTCCTGCCAAGTTCTGCATATAAAAAAAACACAATGCACAGTAAAATCCAATTTGAAAGAAATAATTGTTTTAAATGAACACACCTTTAGAAATAATCATCAGAATCATAGATTCTGATCCATGGACAGGTAATACTTGAACACTCAAAACTACAGAAAACACAGATAAAGGTAAACAAAGCAAACTTTATGATTTTAGCACAGGTGTTGCCCTAATACCACAAGTGGGTCCCTAATTGTTTTTCACTTGTTGTGTGGAATTGTTTTTTTCAGTTTTACACTATTTTCCTGTCTTACAGCACTATTTGACATGCTTCAGTGGGACCATTGCTATACCATTCCTTTTAGCGCAAGCACTTTGTGTTGGAAATGATCAACAGACTGTAAGCCAACTAATAGGAACAATATTCACCTGTGTTGGAATCACTACACTTCTCCAAACAACATTTGGTATTAGGTATGGATTATTTGTATTGTTTGTTTTTGGCTTTAGATAAATAACCTACGTGTCATCCTGAGTTATATAACAAATTAATGATCTTTAAAAAAAATTATTTAATCCACAATTATATTATTTACTACTTAAAATTTCTAAAACCTTAAGGAAGTTGGCAACAATAAGTTAAAATTATCTACTAGTTCTATGAAGTGTCTGACAGTTTCTGTAAATTATATCTATGTGAACAATTAAACAGTTTTCACAGTCTTAAAGCGGACCTATACCCATATCTTTAAAACAACAACAAACACACCTTTAGAAATGTTTAGTAATGACAATTTACAAACACATACTTCTAGATCAGGGGTAGCAAACTCAAATTCATCGGGGGCCGCATCAGCAGTATGGTTAGCCTCAAAGGGCCGGTTGTATAGGACTATGCATCTACTCTTTATTATCATAGTAATAATAATCATGGTGTCCTCAATAAAGTTCTCCTGTGGACGATACCAGCAGTCTGCAACCCTCCTTTTCAACTGGCATGGAATTAAATTATTCAGTCACAGTCTCTGTACAGAGGAGCTTACACTCTAATGTCCCCCCACAGTCACACACTATTATTATACATTTATATAGCCCCGACATATACCGCAGTGCTGTACAGAGAACACTAAGCCAGTCACAGTCTCTGTACAGAGGAGCTTACACTCTAATGTCCCCTCCCCCCCACAGTCACATCAGTCTCTGTACAGAGGAGCTTACACTCTAATGTCCCCTCACAGTCACACACTATTATTATATATTTATATAGCTGGCATATACCGCGGTGCTGTACAGAGGAGCTTACACTCTAATGTCCCCCCACAGTCAGTCACAGTAAAGATGCTAGCATCAAAAAAGTCAAATTGGATTGATTTGGGCCACAAACTTGAGGCTGTTCCTTGATTATGTTCCATATGTAAATGGAAAATTCAAGAGCGCTGACTAAATTATGTTTTTTGTTTTTTTAACATGAACACTATGTGATTTACTATCCTGTTGTTTTGTGGCCTGCTGCTGGTCACTTCAATAAAAACATGCCTAGAACAGTTTCAAATAAAGATCATTTCTCATTTACATAAAAAAAAAAAAAAGTCAAATTAAAAAAGAACAAATGATGGAAGAGGACAGGGACACTACAGGGACTCCCATAGGACTTACACTGTCGCTATCTGCCTTCAAGGGGACACACCAGGTTTTTCTTCACTCTCCCAGCTGGAAGCAGCGGCGGTTCCACAGAGACGGCGTAAGGGGGCGTGGCCACAATCCCTGCATAGATCGGCCCACTAAGGCCGCTAAGCAAACACGAGGGGGTGGAGCTATGTGGTGTGCTGCGACGAGGCCTCGACAAATGTGGAGATACCGCCCCGTTCCCCGATCACCGCATCTGTCAGATCAGTGGGCAGAAGGAGCGGAGCCGCAGCAGAAGGACGAAAGAGCCGCGGGTTGCCGACCCCTGACATAGGGCCATGAGACATGGCAAAATGAGGTGGCTGCTGTGCGGGCCACATTACAAGGTGCGGCGGGCCGGATTCGGCCCGCGGGCCTTGTGTTTGCCACCCCTGTTCTAGATAATTGCAGACTTTGTATTATTTGCATACCTTATTTCTCTTTTCTTCCCCAGTCTCCTGCAATGTCTACTAAGGGCAGGTTAATAGATCTAATTTTACTTTAATTGGGACATGTGACTAGACATGTGACAATGCACATCATCTCAGGGGAGGAAAGTGCCTTTCCGTGAGATGAGATTTCCCAGCACTGCTCTGCTGCTGATGTAATCTTCCCAGAATGCAATGCCTTGGCAAACTGAAATAATTTTTCTCTTTCAAAGCAGGAAGTAAATGCTCTGCAAGTGCAAGTATGTCATAATTACAGCATTTTACAGCTGACATGTCTATAATATTATTAATCATCATCATACATAGAGGGATGCATTGGTAGAATTTGACTTTTTCAGTGTAATGGTCAGCTTTAACACTGTAACTGTTAAACAAATGTAATTTAAAGTTAGGGTAGAAAAAATTAAGATAGAGGCTCCCTGTGAAATAAAAAAAAATAACTAACACCAATCTGTCTGGCACATGGTGGTTTCAATCCTCACTGTACTCATTTACTGTTCAGTCTTTGCCTTGGTCGCTTCCACCCGTTGCTATTTCACTACTGGGTTCTGTAGTGACATAGTAGCCAGAGGAAGGAGCTGCAAGGCCCAGAAGGGGACGCGATATAAAACACATCTAGACATTTTTAATTGCTGCAGTGTCTGTAGCTCTTAAGGTGCCCGCGATCGTGCAAGAATCGTACAGCGTATGGAAGGCGTGCGACCGTTTCTACTGTACGGTCGCACGTCTTTTGTCGAACCAGCATGCTCGAAAACTCGCCGAGAATCGTACTCAGAGGAGAGGGGACCGGAGGGAGCTCGTGTACCGAGCTCTCTCTGATCCCCTGTGTCACAGGCGACATGCTGATCCCGGGCTCGCACCGGGCACAGCGGAGCCCGGGATCAGCAGGACAACAGCGCGGGGGGGGACACCCGATCGGCACCCCATATATGCGGATCGCATGTATATTAACGGGCATCGCTGCCCGTTTTTAAATTCCGGCCATTTCCCGCTCGCGCGCGCCGCCACGTGTCTGAGCGGAATTACAACGCTGATTAACCTCCTCAGTGTAACCCACAATTTTAAATAAAGAATCTCCTTTACTTGTGAAGTAAACTTCAGTGATCCGTGTGTGTATCAAATTACTTGTCACAAAATTTCAATGTGATAATTTGCACACGGAGCCCGCCCCTCTAGCATTTTCCTCGGGGCGGGCTAGATGAGACCGGGTGTATGTCTTGAGGAGATAAGAGCGGACTTCTTTTGCAGGCCGGCTGTTTTATTCCTTATATGTGAGTCCCTACTTATTGTTTTATCCAATAAATCGTTTTACTACTTCATGGAGATCTTTGTGTCTTACATGTTAATGGAGCCGTGATCCAGTCTGGACACTGATTGGTCGGAGGACGGGAAGGGCTTCTATTACTGAAGTTTTGAAGATTTTCATTTGAACTGATACTTCTTTTTCTTCTGGAACACTTGGGAGGTTTACTATCCCAGTCTGATCCAGACTATAAGGACAGATACTTACCATTAGCAGGACAGCTGGGCTGAATGCACAGCCTCACACAGGTGGATGGCAATCTCACAGAAAAGTTTTTTATATATAATTTTATAATTCCTTTGATCACTGGTTTGATGAACTTGTTGGCTTCACTTAAAGAAGTTATTATTTAGGCGCTAGTCTGATTAGCGTTTGTTTTTTGAACACTCATTTACTTATAAGTACACTTTGCAACAATTGTATATCACTGCTTCTGCGGCATTTATTTCAGTTATTTTTTTGGTTGCCTTATATAGATGTGATTTATTCACTCGCTTTTCTTATTAACTGTTTATTTAAAAGGCACATTTTTTGTTGCTATATTTTGAAGTGATTGTTCACCGTTTTTTCTCATTAATGGTCTATTCAAATGCACCTTTGAGCAAATGATCACGTTGAAATTTTGTGACAAGTAATTTGATACACACACGGATCACTGAAGTTTACTTCACAAGTAAAGATAGAGGAGCAGGACGCATCCTCTATCCGGAGGGGGAGTGACTGCTCCAGCGAGGAGGGGGAGCCGGATGGAGGGTCAGGAGAGGCAGATCCTGGTGGTGGGAGACTCCATCATCAGGCGGACTGATAGGGTAATCTGTCATCGGAACCGTGAGCGTCGAATAGTGTGCTGCCTACCGGGGGCTCGTGTTCGACATATTGCGGAACGAATTACAGATTACTGGATGTTGTTGGGCACGACCCCGTTGTCATGGTGCACATCGGCACCAATGACAAAATAGGAGGAAACTGGAGTGTCCTAAAAAGGGAGTTCAGAGACCTAGGTGCTAGGATGAAGGAAAGGACCTCCACAGTAGTTTTTTCAGAGATGCTACCGGCGCCAAGAGCCACTCCAGACAGACAGCGCGAGTTGAGGGAGCTTAACAAGTGGCTCCGGAGCTGGTGTCAGAAGGA
>NW_017308602.1:150772-162637 GCF_000935625.1 Nanorana parkeri | reverse complement strand
ATAAAAATAAACAAATAGGCTATACAATAATGCGTATGTCGCTAGGGAAGTCAGAAATAGAAAAAGATTTGGGGGTCATTGTAGACCACAAACTGAATGGTAGCTTGCAGTGCCAAGCTGCGGTAAACAAAGCTAGCAGGGTCTTGTCCTGTATTAAGAAGGGGATGTATTGCAGGGACAAGTCTATAATTGTGCCTCTATATAGATCGTTGGTTTGGCCACATCTGGAGTACGCGGTCCAGTTTTGGTCGCCGGTACTGAGAAGGGATGTCCTTGAACTGGAGAGAGTCCAGCAGAGGGCAACAAAACGAATTAGGGGAATGGAGGACCAGAGCTATGAGACAAGGCTTTTGACCTTAAACATGTTTACGCTGGAATTAAGGAGATTAAGGGGGGATATGATTTTCATGTACACGATGTTCAATGGTGACAGCAACATTGGCAACAAACTGTTTGAGATTAACTGCATTACAAAGACTAGAGGCCACCACCTAAAGTTGGTGGAGAAAAAAATTCCAGCACAATGGGCGAAGAGGGTTTTTTTACAGTAAGAGCGGTTAAGGTCTGGAACTCACTGCCATCGGCAGTGATTTCAGCCAAGAGTGTAGATTTGTTCAAGAAACGTTTGGACAATTTCTTGAGGGACCGTAATATCCAGGGATACCAGTATCCCTAAGAATGAGATGATGCGTGGACCTATATGGGTTGGACTTGATGGACGTATGTCTTTATTCAACCCCAAATACTATGTAACTAAGTAAAGGAGATTCTTTATTTAAAATTGCAGGTTACACTGAGGAAGTATTAGAGGGTGCCTCTTCCTCAATATGAAGAGACTTTGTTACGGAAATAAAAAAAAGAGAAAGCTGTTAGCAGGTGCCTGCACATACCTGCAGAAGGTCCATCACTTCCAGGAAGTGTGAGAGCTTTGTCTATTCAGAAAAGGGGGAGTGAAAGGTACTGCAGGTATGTTCAGGTACCTCAAGGTGCCTAGCTGTCTACATGCTAGCTCTCTTGCTCTTTCTGTTTGAAAAATCTTTGAAGAGTCACTTTAAATGGGAAGCATTGCTTACTTATTTCAAACATGTGGAATTGTAGATTGTGCAGTGTTCGTTTTGGTTTGTTATAAGAAATAATGTTCCCCCTTCAATATGCTATTAAAGGTATTAGTATTTACCTGAAAACTATCTGACCTATGCAGTCATGCATTCAAATGCTCCCTTATCCCTTCAGTGCATCTTGTTCATTATAGTAGGGGCATCAATATGCATAATATGTTGGGAGTGCATGATGTTACAGTTACTTCTGTAAGCATCTTATTTATAATCACACAATGCTGTTTGTATTTCAGGCTACCTCTCTTTCAAGCAAGTGCGTTTGCATTCTTGGTTCCTGCTAAAGCCATACTATCCCTGGATAAGTGGAAATGCCCCCTTGATGGTAAAAAAAAGCTTTATAAACATAATGCAGAAATATTCACACTATTTCTTGTCAGTGTTTAAGAGCAAAATAATTCAGTAAAATCAATTCTATTCAATGCATATACCTTTTTTGTTTGTCAAAGCACTACCAGGGACAGTTATTCCATCTTCATTCTGGATGTAACAGTCTTGAGGCTGGAACTTATCAATATTTTAATGAAAGCATTTTGCAAAACAGTTGCTACTTGGGGGAAAAAAAAAAAAATTACTGGTGGAATTTTCTTTTCTTGTGATAAAATAATAATAAACGCCAGGGCAAATGCCCAATTTTTTCATATTGCCACTCTTACCCACTGATCCCCACTGACCTAGTGATCACTGGGGATGAGGTTCAGATTTGCCATGAGCATGGACCGTGGCAAATCCTGTGCAGTCCTGACAAATTTATGTGCAAATTTGAAAAAACCCAAAAGCACTGCATTGCCTTTGAGCCTTGGCTAGCTGAGAAGGGTTTTGCAATATACTTCCCTTTCCATGATCCGTCTCCGGAGTTCACAGCCACCTCTCCGGATCTCACAGGCTGCAGCATTACACAGTCCCTCCTCTTCCTTAGCTGTTTTAAGCCGGGAAGTTCAATTGCTCACCGTTTAAGCAATGTGCTGATGCTGGGCAAATAAATCTAGACTGCTTGCCAACCTGACATGCTGCATTCACCTCCATTCTCCTTCCCTAGTTGAATCCATCCATACATCTGAGTGGATCATCCCCAGAGCAAACACACGATCTGTTGCTGAAAATTATCAAGCCAGCCTCTTCATGCTATTCCCACGCAGCTGCTGTAACCTCTTGGAGTCTGTTATCCCTGTTATTAACTTAGACAGCCTGATCCTGTGAACTCCTGACAGCACAATTGCAAGTAGCTCTTAAACCTTATTGCTCATGCTTACTGCGGTTATAGATTACTTGCTATAGTAATACAACAAATTAGTATCTATGTGAATGCATGGACATTCTTTTATAAGAAGTGCTATATGAAGTAATACAGCCATTCAGTATCTATGTGAACGCATGGGCATTCTGGTTATATGTACTGACTTATGGAGTAATACAGCCATTCAGTATCTATATAAATGCATGGACACTCTGTTTTTCTTTGAAATGCCAAATGAGGTAATACAGCCATTCAGTATCTATGTGAATGCATGGATATTCTGTTATATGAAGCGTTATATAAACTAATACATCTATTTCAGTATCTGTTAGAAAGCATGAACACTTCCTCAAAAGATACGCATCCACTACACTGGATTTTATCACAGATATGAGTAATCTAATTTTATTGTAACGGACCGCAGTTGAGATCCAAATACCCCCTTAGAATTGGTACACCGCTCATTACACTAGCCCAGTCTGAAAAGGTGCCATTTACAGATACCCCCTGGACCCGTTCCCGTAGCCAGTTCTCTATCCACGTACACACTACCTCATCTATGCCCATAGCCCTCAGCTTGTGTAGCAAGCATTTGTGTGGTACCGTATCAAAAGCCTTTGAGAAATCCAGATATACCACATCTACCGGCTTACCTCCGTCCATATCTCTACTTACCCCCTCCATAAAAAGTTAGCAAGTTAGTTAGGCAGGAACGATCTTTCCTGAACCCATGCTGATTGTCATTAAATATCCCGTTTTCCTGAACAAATTCTACCAGGTAATCCTTTATTATGCCCTCTAGCATTTTACAAACTACCGATGTTAGACTGACCGGTTTATAGTTCCCAGGTTGGCACCTAGCCCCCTTTTTGAATATTGGGACTACCGTAGCCATCCGCCAATCACTGGGGATCCTACCAGTCATTAAGGAGTCCTTAAAAATGAGGATTAATGGTCTAGTTAGTTTAGTTTGTGGTTAGTTTGTCCTATATCGTTACAGGTTTTTTTGGATAAGCCAGCCCCCTCTCTTTTAAAGATTGGGTGATCAGAGGTGCCTTAATGTATTTAAAGCTACTGTAGTGGGAGGAAAAAGAAAGGTGAAAACTGCATGGGGAGAGATAAGCATACCTGGGGATTTTAAGAAATTGTAATTCCTGAGCGGGTCAGTGGATGGGCAGTGGACGAGATGATGGGTGGACGGGGCAGTGGGTGGGCTATGACGGTGTGCCCAAATTGTCCTTTTAAAAAGTGGGAAGGGGCTTAGACAATAGGTCTACAGAATGATAAATAGGTAGGAGCCAGGTGCAAGCTAGACATGTGTGCCAGCAAAAAAATCGTTTTTTGGGATTCCGGTCCGAAAGTCAATTTGTTCCAGGATTTGGACTAAATATCATTTTTCTTTAATGTTGTTAGTGTTAGGATGTACACATTTTTGTTACGAAAATGTTTTCGTTGCAGCAAAGTGGCATTAGACAAAAGGAAAACAAATACTTTTTTCTTTTTTTTACAGTCCACAGAAGGAAAAAAAAAAGGCGTGACCTACCCCCAATTTATACCAGACCCTTTAGGTCTGGTAGGAATGTTAGAAAGGACCCCCAAGTTAAAAATAAAAGTGTGTGGGGGTTCTCCCCAATAGTCATACCAGTCTGAAAAATGGCCTGGATGGGAAGGGGGTTTAACACCGCGGATGTCAACTGGTTAAGTCTGGTAGGAACTTAAGGGAAAACCCCACCCCACCCCAAAAAAGTGGGGAAAGAAAAGTGGGGTCCCCTTAAAATTCCTACCAGACCCTTGATCCGAGCACAGGCCCATCAGGGCAGGAAAGGGGGGGACGGGTGGCCCTCCCCTCTCTGCGCCATACCAGGCCACGTGCCCTCGGGGAAGAGGGCCTCTTCCCCACAACCCTGGCCCGGTGGTTGTGGGGGTCTGTGGGCAGGGGGGCTTATTTGCATCGGAGTACCCCTTTAATTAAGGAGCACCCAGATTCCATCCCCCCCTTTTGAATTACCCCTATTAATTCACTAAAGAGTTAAAAGTAATGGTAAATAAACACACCACACATTTTGAAAAAGTCCTTTAATAAAAAAAAAACAGTCAGTTTTTTACAAGTCCTTTATTTAACCAGTTGCCGTCCGTCGGTTGTAAAAAAAACGGACGGACGGCACTGCAGCATTGGCAGGTTGCCGTCTCCAGACGGCATTGTTTTATTCTGCTCGCGCGCGCCCCCTAGCGGGCGCACACGGGCAGAAAAGACCCGTCCAATGCAAACACCCGTTATCGGGTGTTTCACATATAGACGATCGTCGGCTCTATAGCCTGCCAATCGTCTATATGTGCTCGTTTTTTCGCCGTCTGCCGCCGCCGGTTTTCTGCCCCTCCTGGCCCCTCACCTTCAATCCCGGGATCCGCTGCCCCATCTGCGGCCCGGGATTGGGTCGGGAGGGCGTCAGGAGGAAGAGGAAGGGAGATCAACTCCTTGCTGACCTCACCCGGTGTTATGACGGACTAAATGTCAGTCAAAGTACCACAGCGCTGAATACTGAAAAATGGCCTGGATGGGAAGGGGGTTTAACACCACGGATGTCAACTGGTTAAAAATTTTAAAAAATTGATCCATCAATGTAATCCAGCGTCAATCACGATGAACGACACCCGCCGACTCGCTGAAATATAAAAAAGCCCAGCCACACGCCAACCCATCCGTCTCCAGCTGCTGGCAACCGGACAATAGTCTTTATGCTCTGCGGTCCCAGACTGCCCGTGCTCAGTAGCTGTAGCCCATCAACCTCTCCCTTCCTCTCACACAGCATCCTGGGAGTTGCAGTTCTCAAGGTCCTTTCAACAATGTATCCATATCTGCTCTGCACTGCAATCCCCCTAAGTCTCCGCCTCTCTTCACACACAGAGGCAATTAACTGTTTGTAGTCAGAAATACAGTTCTCTACAGTACAGTATATATCTATATCGGGGCTACACTCACACTAAAATATGCACCAAGTCACTGCTCCCATTTCATTTGTTAGTCATGGCATTAGCCCCCCTGGACCACATCAGCTCATAGTACATATAATCTGCTTAACAAACTCTTTTTATACAACAATCTTCTCATTGAAGTAAATATAAAATTATTTGCAGCAGAGGTATACCCGGGCATCTTTGTGTAGCCCAGTGGTGGTTGTTAGACTTGCAGCCATTAATTCTCTGCAGAATGTTGTTTTTTTCTTTGGTTTCTTGGCTGAAGATTTATTTATTTTTCTCACTGGCCCCTTTAAGGATTGTGACCCTCCCCCCCCAAAAAAAAAAACCTCCCACTCCCTCATGAAGAGGAGAAATGACTCATGGAATATGTAGTCCAATTGATTGACCTCAGCATCACAAAGATTTGAGTTACAGATTACAGTTCCAGAGGGAGTGGGTGTGTACAGAGAGAAAAAAAGAAAGGAAGTGATTGCTTACAGAGAAGCAGAGGCACTGAAGGAGAGAGACCTGGTTCCTGAGTCAAGCTAGTAGAGACTGGGAGAGGCAGCCAAGCTAAAGAGTACCTGTCACATCGCTGCAGCCTTCTTCTCTTGCAAGCCACACATCTATCCTGCTCAGGCTGTTCTGTGCACCTGCATACTTAGCAGGATTAAATGGAGTGGTGAGGACATTTAGTAAATGTAACAATAATGAAGAGAATGCTTACGGACTTGTTAAAGTTCCACCCAGTTTTCTATGTGTCTTGTCTAAAACCAGTATGTCCAGATCTTTTCCTGGCATGACAAGGGTATATTAGAGGGATACTGTTCTTACCTGCAACACCCTTGCCTTCCGCTGCCGAAATTGTTCATCATACCTCAACCACGCCAAACCCCCGTAAACCCTATAAGCCTCCCCGATCGAGTCCAGGTAACAAAACAGAGGAGAGCAATTTTCGGGAGCCTTTTCCCCAATCACACTCGCCAGAATTGCGAATGCCTTTAACCAATTAGGGAAAGACCGCGGAATCAAACGATACCGCCGTTTTTCCTCCTCGTCTTGACGGGCTCCCCCGGCCGCCGGAGCTGAACGGGGAGCCGCCCGCTGCACACACAGGCCGATCGGAAAGGGTGACTGGAGGCAGAACACGCCCTCCACCCCACGGGCTCCGCCTCGGACGGGGATTCCTCCCGGGCCGTCCGGCAGCAGAAGCCTTGGTTCTTTTAGCCGGCGGACCCGGAGGGTCCCTGTTGGGGCTCCCAAAACGGCGCTGAGGCGCTCCAGCGGCCTGGACCGCCGAGCACGCCGAGGGGGGTCAACTGGGACATCAGGGCTAGGCGGAACACCAGCCAGAACCGATGCCATTTGGGCTTGGACCCAGGAAGCGCCACGTGACGCTGCAGCCTCCCACACCCGCGCCAGTAGTTCCTCCAAACCACTCATCCCGGCTAGCAATCAACAGGGAGAAATTAATTACCTTCTCCTGTTGAAATCTTCCTCAAACTGGCCTCTTCCTGCCTCCTCCCCAGGATCCCCACCCATGGAAATCCCACCCTCTCCCACTAGTCTCCAATCAGGAAGAGACCACTCCTTCCTTGTTTTTCTCATTCCTTTACTTCCATTTTACCCCTTATCTCCCTGTCTCCCCTTCTCCCCCTGTCATGCTGTCCCTCCGCACAATTCCCTTTCTTCCTTGTGCTCCATGACTTTCTGGTCAGCTCCTCCACCTCCTTCCAATCCAAGTTCAGCTCCTCCACCTTCTCCCATCCTGGTGGACAGCAATGAAGAATTTGAAGTAAAGGCAATTGTTGATTTTCAGATAATTGGCAAGGCATCTTCCATACCTAATCCAAGTGGGAAAAAGTTTGGGAACCTTTAAGTAATATCCATGCAACTAGGTTGTTTAGGGCCTTCTATTTTGTTTAACCTGAGAACCCCATTCCTAGGAGCATCTGGAGTCTGCCTGTAAAGGACCATAATGTTACAGTATCAGGTATCCAAGGTCTGCACCTGTTCATCCAGGAGCCTGATCTATCCTGTCCATGTGCGGTGTGTCACATGCTGTATTACGGCTATGCAAAGTTCCACACATAGGTTTAGGCGTGCACATTTTGGCACTCATGCATTAGCGTGCACATGCGTTACTATAATGAGCATCAGGAAGGGTGTTAATTACCAGAAATTAACAGGAGCCTTTAAACTATATAATATTTTTATTTTTCAGCCTGTCGTTTTTCTCGGAAGTCGCATGTGTTTAGAGTTAGGCACACTGGCGGAACTACCAGGGACGCAGCGGTTTCAATTGCGACCGGGCCCTGGTAGTTCCGCCACTTGGGGGGGGGCCCATCGAAGAAGTGCACTGCCGAGGGCCGCGGCCAGGGGGGGCCGTCACCCAGTGGCATAACATGGGGGCGGCGCCAGCAATGACCCCCTCCGTCCTCCCCCCCTCTCCCATTGCAGGTGGACTCGGACTCGAGAAGGAAGTTCTTCTTCATACAGCGTCGGGCGCAAGGCAGAGGCGGAAGTACCGCCGGTGTGGGACCAAGTCAGTGCGGAAGGAGAGGAGGAGGGGGGGCCCCATAGTACCAGTGGCAGGACAGTGGAATTAATGGTGGGGGGCGCCGGGCGCCATCCGATTGGCCGCCCTGCAAGTGAGGCAGAGAGCCGCACACCGGGTGTAATTGTACCGCAGGCAGCGCTGGGGCCTCGGCCGGGAGCTTCCTGAATACACACCCCTGCTGCATGGTGCTCCAGCCTGGAGAACACACTCTAGAGAATACACTCTAACTAGATAAGGTAAGTGCTTTAATCTCTGTGCCTGTATGTTCTGTGAGTTGTTTGTAGTCCTGTTTAGCTGATGGAACGAATCTGCATTTCTGTATAAATTATTACTGGGACTTGTAGTCCTCCTATAGCTGGTGCCATTCCGCATTGCAGCAGTGCAGAATGGCATCAGCTATAGAGGACTACGAGTCCCAGCAATGCATTAGAGTGGGGGGGGGGGTATTCTGCATAGCGGACTTTTATTATAATGCATTGCTGGGACTTGTAGTCCTGCATAGCTGGTGATATTCAGCATTGTTTTATGATGATTATACAGCAATACAGAATAGCTCCAAATATGTAGGACTACAAGTCCCATCAATACATTATATTTTTAAGTAGGGATACACCAGTGCCCATACCGGGCATTTTCACGAGTACTCACACTCGTGAAAATGCACCAATACTAAACACAGATACCGGTGTTCTGTCAAGAACGCCGATGCAGTCGAATTTGCCGACCTCAGCATCTGCGCTTGCGCACAGACCAATATTATCGAGGAAACCGGGATTTATTCACAAAGTATCTCGTTTAAATCGTTAATTGTGGCCGTTAATATTCCATCCGTCATTTCCTGCCATGGACGGCATATTATTAACAGTCACAATTAACCATTACAAACGAATACTTTGTAAATAAATGGCGGTTTCCTCGTTAATCCCGTCTGTACGTAAGCGCAGATACTGGGTCAGCGTTCCCGGCACTAAAATGTTAAACAAGCGGCTGCCTGAGGTCCCGCGCTTGCTGTGGACCTCGGCAGCCTTCCTGCTAACCATGTAGTGCCATTGCGGTTGGGGGGGGGGCCTTCATGGTTTCTTGCACCGGGGCCCTGAAGGTACTAGTTACGCCACTGGTTAGGCACATAGGCATTTACCAGAGAGTATGTTGTTATGGATGGAGCGAAGCAGAATAATGAAACAGTCAGCTGGATCAAGCAAAAGCAAAAAGAAATTGAGTATTTCTCAGTTAGTAGTTGACAGAGCATTTGCAGTGTGGTTATTGTGTATATTCTCTGTTGTCATCAAGAGATTGGTTATGGTGACTCTTCTCTGAGGTATTATTCTTCATGCACCTTTGTTTTTGTGACTTGTGAGCCCCTCTATGTTAAAAAAAGTTAAAAAAATTAAGTCAAATAAAATGTAGAATTCCCCGAAAAATTTCTTACAGTGCCCCATAAAAGCACACAAACACGGGTCAGGTATGCCTACGTATTAAATGATTGCGCCGCACATGTTAGGTATCGCCACATGCCCCAGAGTGAGAGCAATAATTCTAGGGCCAGTATTAACTGTTAACTCTAAACTGATGACCTCTGCAGGCTTTTAAAATGCTGCCTTTGGACAATTTAGGGTACCATATTTTTCCAAAGTTTCACAGGTGCACGCAATTTTTAAACTTGGCACGTTGGGTATCCATTTACTCGGCACAAGCCCCTCTAGGTATTATATTGTGTTTTTGTGCACTAAAATACTGTAAGTGTATTTTTTAATGAAATTTTGGCCTTGATAAATCGTTGCGCTAATATGTATTAATGTATTATGCTACATAAAAATTAGCAACGGCCACCATTTCATTCTACAGCATACCTGGGCATATTATAGCCTGCGGGCCATATCTGGCCCTTCGTCTGTGGCTGTCCAGCTCGCCAACCTGCCCACTGTTATGGCTGGCTGAGGGTGGATGCACAGACCTCCAAGGCCAGTGCAAGACCTGCAAGCCATAGCCCAGTGTAGGCCTGTGATCAGTCCGTCTGTGTTAAGGTGGCCATACACTCTACATCCATCGCAAGACCTTAGTCTTGCGATGGTTGTACAGGGATTAAAAAAACGTACGATCTGCCTATCTTGGACAGGCAGATCGCACTCTCGATCATCGCAAGCCCGCCCCCCTGAGGGGCGGGCTTCCGATGACCGCAATGCTGAACGGGCAGTGTGCGCGTGCGCACACACCAGCTCGTTCGGCATTTGTCTTCCGAGCACCGTTCTAACCAGCCGAGAATCGTACGATTCCCTGCTGGTTTTCGAACATGCTGGTTCGACGGAAGACGTGCGACCGTACAGTAGAAACGGTCGCTCGTCTCCGTTCACACTGCTCGATTCTCGTACGATTGCGGGATTTCCCGTGATTCTCGTACGAGAATCGAGCAGTGTATGGGCACCTTTAGGATCGCTTTGCTCTTTGGTAACTGGTTGCTAGAACCGCTGGACCCTAGCAACTGATGACTTAATTGGGGTCCTCCTCTGTCTAATCTCCTGCAGCATACGTCCATGGATTAAAAAACAAAACAAAACTTAAAACAGTATGGGGGGGGGGGGGGGGGGGGGGGGGGGGGGGTTGTTGGGGTTTGGCATGTGTAGTTTCCTGCACAGCAGCAACTAATGCATGGTACCATGCAACACACCTACTGTGCGCTGTAGTGCAACAGGTGCATTGCACTACGTTTTTCAACCACTCCACACAGCATTACAGTACCGCGTGTTGCTGCACAGCTGATCACAATGCAACCAGGACATACGTGTGGGGTGCCATTCCAATTAATGGTAACACCTGCCGCACTGTAACGCATGATCGATGCATTGTGTACCGTGTGTTATAACTAGCCTTCAAAGCAAGGTGCCCATGGAAGGGCTTTACACCATACAAACCACAGAAATTTCCCAGCACACTTACCAGCTAGCCTGCAATAAAAAAAATATGCGTTAAAAAAGGAGGTTTTAACTGCACAACTTTTGCAAAATATGTGGAAGCCACACTGCCTCATCAATGTTTCTCTGTTTAGTGTGGTGCTAACTCTAATCTATGAGAGCCTCCATCTTTGAACATATATAGCAATAGATAAATTGAATGCAGGTATGACTGGAGGTGCCCCACTCCTTAAAGGCATAGGGGTGCACTGGAAGTAGGGTGGTCACCTGTCGGGGATTCACCCGGACAGTCCAGATTTTGAGTCCTGTATGAGCTGTGTCCTGGCTGTCTCTACTCACTCTCTCATCTGGCCGTCTCTCTTCGCTCTCTCCCCTGGCTGTCTCTCGTCGCTCTCTCCCCTGGCTGTCTCTCTTCGCTTTTTCCCCTGGCTGTCTCTCTTCGCTCTCTCCCCTGGCTGTCTCTCTTCGCTCTCTCACCTGGCTGTCTCTCTTCGCTCTCTCCTGTACATTCACCCTAACAAAATAGCCCTGCAGTGCTATAGAGTTCGGGTTACGCTTGCAGAAAAGGTGGCAACCATATTAAAAGCTGGAGCATTGTAGGTCCCCACACCAAATCAAGCCATGCTACAACAGCTAGCTTTTCTGAAGCCTTTGTGAAGTGTTTAATGCCTCCATACAGTCCTACTTCCTGGGGGTCCTTGCCTGGATCCTCGGCGTCAGGGGGCGGCCTGCGGGTGTTCCGGGGGTGTTTTGGGGTCGGGCTGCGGTCCTGGTGCTGGCGGAGGCTTGGGGCCTCTGGCGCTGCTGGCCGCTCGGTTCCGTTCGCGGGGGGCGCTAATCGAGCCCCCGGCTTCGTTTGCGGCCTTCTCGGAGGCCGCGGCCGCCATCTTTGGTGTGGGCGCGTGCGCCCCTCGTTCTGATGTCACTTCCGGTGCACCGCTTCCGGGTCCCCTTACTTGCGCGTCACCCGGCCGGATCGGTCTTTCACGCCGGGACGCGGTCGGGTGAGGACGCACTGGGACACCGGGAGTTCGGGTACTGTAGGAGGGTCGTCTGCCTGCGGGTCTGTTGCTAGGGGCAACTGCG
>NW_017308602.1:141025-150694 GCF_000935625.1 Nanorana parkeri | reverse complement strand
TACCGACCACTCGGTTGGAGTATCTGGGGTTGATTCTGGACTCCACCTCGGCGCGGGTTTTTCTACCCCCCGAGAAGCTTCTGAAGCTTCGCTCGCATGTGGCGCTACTGCAGACACGTCGATGGTCAACGATCCGGTCTTGCATGCAGGTCCTGGGCCTCATGGTGGCTTGCTGGGATGCGGTCCATACCCAAGCACAGAACCGCCAGGGCAGGAGATGGGTCTATCAGTAAGCCTGTGATAGCTATTTTCTTAAAGATCACCCTCCAGGAGCTCGTTAGGCATTTGCACTCCCACAAAATGTGGTGCAGGGTGCCAACCAGAGATGTCAGGGTGTGATCTAACCATCATTGGTAAAGGTTCTATTAACAAATCAAAAATGAGAGGGGATAAGGGGCATCCACGATTGCTCCAAGTAGTGAAGTATATTGATGACTCTATGAGTGGCATCTGGAGCACCACGGTTTTTAACCACTTGAAGTTTACTGAGCCGACCTGTGACAGTCTCTTTGTCACAGGTCGGCTAGAACTATGAGGTGAGTGAAAATCACTCACCTCATAGTTCTCCTTTAAGAAAAAATTACCGAATTTAAAAAAAAAAAAACTGTTTCCCCTACATTAAATGATAAAACATTTATTATTACCCAATTTGGTGTCGGGTAAATAGACACCAAACATGTCAAGCCTTAAAATTGCGCGCATGTGCGAAACCTCAAAAAGCTAGAATACCCAAGCAGCCAGATGACTGACAGGTGAATGCGGAAGTGATGTATTACACATTACTTCCGCATTCACAGTATGGAGGGAGATCAGCAAGGTGGAAGATGTTGATCTTCCTCCCATCTTACCTCCTGACGCCCTCCCGAGCCAGTCCCGGGCCGCAGATGGGCTAGCAGATCCCGGGATTAAAGGGGAGGGGTCATGAGGGGGCGGCACTCAAGGAGGGGGAGGGGGGCGCGCAGCCAGCCAGCACATACATACGATCGGTAGGCTATAGAGTTACCGATCATATGTATGTCAAACAGCCAGTAACGGCTGTAAAGAACGGGCCCGTGCGCGAGCTGAAAAAAACAACAACCCGCCAATGTGAGTCCGCCGTCCGCCGGCGGACAGCAAGAGGTTAATAGAGCCTGATGGTCAGGGTGTATTAGGGATTGGAGCACGTCCATCATGCGGAGCGCCAAAATCTTTGCATAGATCTTAATATCTACATTGAGGAGAGATATAGGGCGAAAATTTTGAGGCACATTTGCATCCTTACCCGGTTTTGGCAGTGTAACTATCAGGGCTTTCAGCATTTCTTGCGGAAAAGAGGCAGAGGTCAAGGCCCGCACAAACACCCGCAACAGATGTGGGCTTAGGATAGTACCAAATTGCTTACAGTATTCCCCAGAGAAGTCATTGGGTCCTGGGGACTTGTTCAAAGGCAAGGATTTGATGGCATGAAGAATCTCCTTGATCATGAAAAGGAGCGCTAAGTGCTAAGCGTTGGGAGGGTGACATGGAGGGGAAAGTGAGAGACTGGAGAAACAGATCTATATCTGCTTTACTGGGATGTGGAATAGAAGTATCCTCTCTAAGGGTGTATAATTGGCTATAGTAAGCACTAAATGAGTCAGCTATATGTTGTGGGTGTCTCAATTTGTGGCCATCAGTAGAATGTAATAGGAATGGGATGCTTATTTTTGACTTTTGTTCTTTCACTCGGCGGGCTAGCAGTTTACCAGCTCTGCTGCCCTGTAAGTAGAAGGATTTCTCAAATTGGTCTAGTAGAAGGATCCGAAGATCTTCCCTTAGTTTACTTAAAAGGGTGGCATGTTGTGCAGTAGGGTTCTTTTTATTAGCCTCTTCTACCTGCCCCATCTGTGAGAGTAAGTGGCTAAGTTGTCGCAACCTCTGCCTCCTGTGCACAGCACCAAGTTTCATCAGCAATCCTCTAATGTAGGCCTTATGAGCATTCCACACACGATACTCCACAGAGTCTCCATTAAAGTTAAAGTATTCGGACAAGCCTTCGTCAATGAGTTCAGCCGTCTGAGGAGAATGTAACAGACTAATATTATTGCGCCACACATACGAATCCCTGGAAGGGCCCGCGGACAACACCAGTGAGATGGGGGCGTGGTCAGACCAGGAAATCTGGTGAATATCAGAAGCCGATACTCCCTGGAGAAGGCCCCTGTCAACCAAAAAAAGATCAATCCTGGAATATGAGTTGTGAGGTGGAGAATAATAGGTATAATCTCTCTCTGATGCGTGTGGGCAGCACCACACATCATAGAAACCTTCTTGGTGAAGGAGGTGGCTAAGAGAAGTCGAGGGCTGTCTACGCGGGTTAGTGGAGTCAACAGAGGAGTCAGGGGTAACATTGAAGTCACCACATATAATGACACTGCCCTGGCAGACCAGAGAGAGAGTCTTAAACATTTTGTTAAGGAAACGAATTTGGTGGGAATTGGGAGCATATATATTAGCGATTGTATATACTTTTCGTTCTATGGAGCACACTAGAATTACATATCTCCCTGCGGAATCCAAGAACTAGTGCAAGACATCAAATTGCACAGAATATTTAGTCGGGGAATGAGCTGTAAAAATATGGCGGTGCTTCTTGTGGGTGAAAGTGGGAGTCTTGGATTGCTGAAAGTGTGTCTCTTGGACGCAGAGAATGTCAGCTCCCAACTTGGTTGCCTCTCTTCAGAGGCTGTGCCATTTAGCGGGATGGTAAAACCCCTTAACATTAGAGGAGACAACTTTTACAGCCATGGCAAAGGGGATAGAACGATGTCAATTGATAGAAGTAGTCACTGAAGACAAATGCGAACAGGTCAAATGGAGAGAGGATGAGGTCCCCATCCTAGGTGGCTGGAGGACCACAGGTCAACAGATGTAGGAATGAGGAGTCCAGGAGAGTAGTATGGCCACATAGCTATTCGGGTACAAAAAACAAAAAATAAAAAACAAGCAACAAGTAAACGTTAGAACAGTAGGTAAAGAAGAAAGACACCCCCCCGAGGGGAGTGTAGCCGCAGTACTGCGTACTGAGCTTATCATTGGGGGGAAACATTAAAAGTGAACTCAGGATCCTTGAGGCGCTTGAGGACAAAAAAGATGCTAAGGCATATGAGGGGGTTGAGCCAGATCAGGTGGTCGGTTTCCCTCTTTTCTTGCGGGTCACCGTACGCCAATCCTCTTTCAGGGGAGAGACCCTCTCGGTAGACTTGTGCGCCGTCAAAAAATTCGTTCTGTTTCGTTTCGTTTCGGACTATCCGTTATTTCGTATTTCGTAATTCGTAACTGAACTCAATTCGGATTCGTACGAAATACGAATTTTCGTTAGTGTTATATTTTCGTAACTTTACAAACATTCGTTATGATGAAGTTAAAAAGCAAAATACCTTTGTTAATATTGGAGTGGTAGTTGTTTTTTTATCCGAAATACGAATTCCGTTAACGGATTCCGTATTCCGAATTCCGTATTTCGGACTTTAAAAAAAACTACCATCAACTCCAATATAAATGTACTTTGCTTTTTACCTTCAATATAACGAATGTTCGTAATGGAACGAAAATACGTCAACGGAATTTCGTATTTCCTGCCTGTGTGTGTAACTGTGTATTTTAATGCATCAGCAGCAGCGAATCCGTATCTCGGATTAAAAAAAAATCTTGTCATGCTGTTCAACCTCATTTACAGGGGTAATATTAGTTCCTGTTTCAAAGAAATTTGGATCCGAAATTCGTTAACGGAATTTCGTATTTCCTGCCTGTGTGTGTAACTGTGTATTTTAATGCATCAGCAGCAGCGAATCCGTATCTCGGATTAAAAAAAAATCTTGTCATGCTGTTCAACCTCATTTACAGGGGTAATATTAGTTCCTGTTTCAAAGAAATTTGGATCCGAAATTCGTTAACGGAATTTCGTATTTCGGATATAATTCGGAAACTGCCATTCGGATTTCGGATGCTCCGAAATTCGGAATTTCAGGAAAATTCGTCCGAATTTCGATTCGTAACGAAACGAATCGCACATGTCTACCTCTCGGAAGACTTGGAGACGTTGGCAATTTCTGGCTTGATTCTCCAATCTTTCAGCAAGGACAGACCCTGCTCCAGGGTTGTGATAGAGTAGGACTCGCTGGCTCTGGTGATAAGCTTCGTGGGATATCCCCGCCTGTACATAACCTTTTGGGAGCAGAGAGATTTTGTTATGGGCACAAGGCATCTTAGTATAGTCAGAGTATGCTGAGAGAGGTCAGCATAGAACTGCAGATGGGCATATGAGGAAGGCAAGCTGGAAGCGGACCGAATTGATAGCATCGGCCTCTCCTTCACATGAAAAAAGTGGATCCTCAGTATAACATCCCTGGGGACTTTGTCCAGCAGATGTGGAGGTTTTGGCAATCTATGGATGCGATCCACAATAAGCTCAGAAGAGGGAACATCAGTAAGTATCACCATGAGCATTTCTTGTGCATATTAGTGCAGGTCAGCATTGCACACCGATTCAGGGATACCTCTGATCTTAAGGTTGTTCCTGCAGGAACGATCTTCCAGGTGAGCCAGTTCAGATCATCATCCTTTGCATTATGTGAATCAACCAGATTGTTAAATGTAGAGGCAAATTCTCCCATCTTAGTTTCTATATGTGAGACCCTGTCTCCCACCTGGCACCGATCTGTATTAAATCTCATCATGGCTTACATATCTGCATGTAGTGATCCTCTCAGGGACATAAGCATGTCCTTTAAAGTTGAATCTGAAACAGGCTGATTCAAGGTTGGGTATGCATCGATTGGTGTGATTTATTTTCTACTATCCTCATGTGAGGAAACAGGGCTCACCTCATGCTGGGCCTCTGAGGAAGAGGCCATCCGCGGCCTAGATTTCGCAGGGCTGCGGGTAGTAGGAGAGGCAGTCTGGCTGGTGGTAGCAGGAGGTTTCCCCTGGGGTCGTGGAAGGGAGAGGCTTGCCAAGAAGCTCCCCTCAAGCCGCCGCTCGAACCCCCGGACGACAAGCAAGAGGAGCAGAATGAGGTGATGAGAGTTAAAGAGAGAAGAAAAGGAAGAGTGGAGAACTGAAAGGGTGGTGACACCCGGGGGCCGTGGCACGATGGGTGGTTGGCAAATGAGGGATCGCGTTATCGGATCAAGGGTGGATAGGAAAATAGAGGACCATGTGTTCCATATGGTATGAAATCTCCGATTCGTGTCCAATAGTATGCTAGAGAGATGTTCGTTAACAAAGAACCCTTATATACGCTGTTGGAATTCAAGATATGGAATGGCTTGTTTCTTCCAGGAATGAGCTATTGTTTGTTTAGCCGCTAAAAATATGTAATTGGCCAATTGCCATTGGGGCCGCGTGAACTGTGGGATTTTAACATGGAGGAGATATATTGAAGATGGAGTAGAGGAGTCTGTAGATCTTAGACCAGAATCTGGCCACAAATGGGCACGTCCACCAGATGTGCATCACGTCTCCCACGGCCTGGCATCCTCTGATGCATATGTTAGAGCAGGTCGGGTGAAGGTGACAGGCGTGAGGGCACGAGATACCACCTGGAGAGCACCTTCTAGACCGCCTCCTGGGTGATGATGTTTCGAGACACCTGGAGATCACCCCCCATTCTTCCAAGGGCCTAGTATGGTGGAGGTCCCGTTGCCAATTTGTGACATACTGATGAGTGGAGGCGGAGGAGAGGGCGTTGAGCTGGGAGTAAGAGGGAGATGAGGTTCGGAGAGCTAGGGGTACGGAGGCATATGCGTTCGAGGGATGTAAGGGGTGGGCAGGCCGAGGAGCCAGGGAGTAGGGATTGAATCCAATGCCTAATTTGGATGTATCTGAATATTTCCCGAGAGAGTGGTTGAGAGTTAGTCAGTAAGGCATCCCATTGGAGCAACCTGGTGCCCTGTAGAAAATTAGAAAGAGTGGTGTAACCGTGTGTGTGCCACCAGGTAAAGGCTGAAGGACTGTCCATCGCCGGAGGGAACATGGGGTTCCCTAGGAGAGTGGTGAGGGGTAGGTGAGGGAATATTAAGGAGACTGCATACTTGGTGGAATCCCATATCCGCAGGGTATGGCAGAGTAACGGGCTAAGGTGCGGAGGGTGATGGGCAGGGGGAGCCAGGGGATGGAGGAGAGTGTGCAAGGGTGCACATAGGGCATCTCCATTAAGGTCCAGAGAGGTGGGTCAACTGGAATGTGTAGGCCGTCAATGGGTGCAATCTGTGCGGCCTGATAATATTTTTTCAGGTGAGGGACCAGCAGCTCGCCACGGCATCAATGGCAGAACATTGTTTTGCGGGCTACCCTGGGGCGTTTGTCGCGCCATATAAAGGACATAATGTGGTTTTGCATGGATCTGAGGGCAAAATTTGGGATTGCTAGCGGGAGGGTGCGGAAGAAGTAGAGAGCTTTCGGGAGTAGGGTCATTTTGACCGCATGTATGCGGCCCAACCAGGAGATGGGCAAATTTTTCCAGGAGGTTAAGAGGTTTTTTAGGGAGCGTAAAAGGGGGATGTAATTCACCGCGTATAAAGAATCATAGGACGGGGAAAAATGTATGCCTAGGTATGGGAGAGAATGCTGGGCCCATGTGAAGGTGAAGTTCTGCTTGAGGAGATCCACATCTGGAGAGGAAAGGGAGACGTTTAGGGCCAGGGATTTAGATTGGTTGACTACCAGGCCGGACAAATTCCCAAAGGCCTCCAAAGTGTTGAAAAGAGATAGCAGGGAAATCAAGGGGTGGGTCAGGGAAAGGAGAATATCGTCGGCAAACAAACTAATTTTAGAGTAGATCCCTGCAACATCCACTCCTCGGATGGAGGGGTTATTACGAATCAGCATGGCTAGGGGTTCAATAGCAAGGATGAACAAAATGGGGGATAGGGGGCATCCCTGTCTTGTGCCTCGGGAGATTGAAAACATGTCCGAGAAATGTCCCATATACATAACCTTAGAGGAGGGGTTTCGATAAATAGTCGTGAGCCAGGTGCGGAAGGAGGGCCCAAAGCCCCATTTTGCAAGGGCATAATGTAGATAGTCCCAGGACAGTGTATCAAATGCTTTGTGGATATCTAATGATAAAAGGAAGCCTGGAATGGATCTCTGCTTCATGAGATGTATTAAGTGTACCACCTTCCGCACGCTGTCCCCGGCTTGTCAGAGGGTTGTGAAGCCCACCTGGTCCCTGTGAATCAGAGAGCAAAAGGTCCTATTTACCGTGTTCGCCAGGATCTTCCCCAAAAGCTTGACATCTGTATTTAATAGCGATATGGGGCGGTAATTGGCCACTTCCATGTCGTCCTTACTCGGCTTGGGTATCATGGAGATATTGGCCGAAAGGGAGGATGAATGTAGGGGGGAACCTGATTTCATGATATTGAAAAGGCGGGTAAGGTGAGGGGCCAGTATATCTTTAAATTTTTTATAATAAAGGTTAGAAAAGCCGTCCGGGCCCGGAGACTTCGCTGGCTTGAGGTTGGTAATTGAGGCCAGAACTTAAGCTTCAGAGTTGTCAGAGTCCAAGGCGTCTCGACATGAGGAGTGGAACGAGGTGAATTGAAGGTCGCTAAAGAGGCGGTCAGCAGCAGCCAGATCAAAGGGGGGGGGGAAATAAACTGAGGCCAGGTGGGCTGAAAAGAGTTTTACTGTGTTAGCGGGGTTGGCCGTGACCCTGTGGGGAGGAGCTCGGAGTTTAATCACATGTTCAGGGGAAGGCATCATTCGGAGTTGTTTAGTCAGTAAAGGGCCGGGTTTATTAGCCTTCATGTAGAAAAATTGCTTATTCCAGCGCAGTTCCCGTTCCACTTTTTCCTTAAGGAGCAAGTTAAGCTCTAACTTAGTAGAGTCCACTTGAGCTTTCAGAGTCGCTGTGGGTGTGGATCTCCAGGCACTCTCCAAATCTAGCAGGTCGTTGATCAGAGCAGTTATTCTGCCATCCCTGGTTTTCTTGAGATGAGAGGCTAGGTTTATCAATTCACCTCTGATAGTGGCCTTGTGGGCCTCCCAGAGAGGAGACCGGTCCCTCATTCAGTTGGAAATATGCCAGAAGGGCAGAGCAAATTTTGGAGTGTGCACTCTCCGAGGAGAGGAGCGACTCGTTCAGGCGCCAATTAGAGTGTAGAGGGCAGCCAGGGACGGCAGAACAGCAATGGGAGAGTGATCCGACCAGGGTACAGAGAGGATGGTGGCCCTCCGAAAGGAGCTGAGGGAGCGTTGCGGGACTAGAAAATGGTCAATCTTGCGAAAGACTGCGTGAGGGTGGGAATAGTATGTGTAATCCTTGGACGTGGGGTGCAATGCGCGCCATAGGTCAATCATTCGGTGGGTGTCTAAGAGGGAGCGCATCAACTTGGATTGAGCCGCGTCTTGCTTGGGGGGGAGTGGCCCCAGAAGGAGGTGTGGTCCTGTCAACTGAGGGGTTCAGGACCACGTTGGAGTCCCCAGCTAGAATGATCAGGCCTTTACCATGGTGAAAAATTGCTGCAACAGGTGGGAGAAGAACCGGTGTTGGAAGTTGTTGGGGGCATAATAGGTTGCCAAAGTGATGTCAATATCGTACAAAGAGCCTTGGAGGATAAGTTAACGACCTGTGGGATCTGCAATTTGTTTATGACAAATAAAAGGTTTATTAGAGCGGAAGGCTATCACCACTCCCCTCTTTTTCTCGCTAAAGCATGCCGTGTAAAAGTGGTTATAGTGTTTGCCCAAATGGCGAGGGCAAGAGGAGGTTGAAAATTGAGTTTCCTGTAAGAACAGGATATCAACTTTGCATGAGTGGTAATAGCCAAGCACCTTAGATTGTTTACCTGGAGTGTTAAATCCTTGTACATTATGGGAAATAAGTTTCAGATCATGAGGAGAGGGGGCCATCGTGAGAGAAGGGGGTTAAAGCAGTATGTGGTGTTTTGCGTATAGAAATAGGCGCCTCCGCATGCGCGCAGGCGGGCCGGAGGTGGTCACCAGAGGAGGAGAGGAGGTGAAAGTTCATAAGTGAAGGTATTAGAGGGGAGACAGAAGTTGAGAATAGGAGTTGGCTTAATTCCTTAAGTACCTTGGGGTGCAGGTTATCCGGACCCACTGCTTTGTTTGCATTGAGCACTGCTTTGTTTGCATTGAGCATCGTAGGGGGGTCATCCTCACAGGACTAAACTGCACGTTGAGGGCAGTCATTGTGGGGCGGGTTTATCCGCCTGGGCACCTGGGCCAGTCAGTACTGGAAGGGTAGAGAGGGGGGGAGGGGGGAAGGCAAGGGTGGTGGAAGGGTGATTGTGAGCGAAGCACCGAAGGGGAAATGAGGCCTATTGTTTCTAAAGGTGTGGACTACAGCAGGGAGAGGCAGTGGTCCGAGAGAGCCAGTTCAGGGGATCGAGTTGGGGGAGGAAGTAGGATAAAGGGGAGGCTTGAAGTGATAGAGAATGGGTTTTTTGCCTGAGAGGATAGTATAACAGCCAGATATGTGGTTCTCAGGCCTAGGTTTCGGGTTGGCAACACCCTCGATTGTGAGACCCAGTTCGGCCAGACAAAAGTGCGGGGATGGGATTGACCAGCTAAGGCAAGTGGTGGCAGGGGATGGGAGTGGTGAGCTAAGAAATACAAGACCATAGGCAGGCGGCAACAGGGTGTCATATGATCACATTGCTATAAAGGGTCATATGACATGTA
>NW_017308602.1:105176-140991 GCF_000935625.1 Nanorana parkeri | reverse complement strand
CACAACTTGATATGCAGGTAGATGGGACAGCGACATAGGACCCAGAAAAAATCACGTTGACTGTGAAGCCCAGCTAACCCAGGCAACTGCACGGAGATGGACATGAACAGACAAGGGTCAGCGGTGGCAGGGGATGGCAGTGGCAGGCCAGACAACACGGAGCTGCGATTAAGCAACATCAGGATGCCATACCACTACCATGTTAATAAAGACTAGGGCTAGTAATTATTAAAATTTTCGTGTTCGATTAATCAAATTTTTTTAAAATCGATTAATCGATTAATTTCGATTAATTATAATGCACATACAGATCCAACTACATTGGCCTATACACATACAGCACAGCAATGAAGTAATAAAATTAACTAGGATCACACTAATCCAGCACGTTATTAATCTCACGTGCCCCACTCAATATGGCCGCCGCTTGAGTGGGGCAACTCAGAATAATAACGTGCTGGATTAGTGTGATCCTAGTTCATTTGATTACTTCATTGCTGTGCTGTATGTGTATAGGCCAATACCTTGGCTGGCGCTCGTGCAGAAAGTTTCTTGGGCAAACTCACCGGCCCAAGTGGCTCCGTCGGCTAACGAAGGGGGGAGGAGTCCGGTGACATCATAGATATCTACTTCACCGGACTCCTTCCCCCCTTCCCTTCGTTAGCCGTGACGGACATCGACGTCACCGGACTCCTCCCCCCTTCCCTTCATTAGCCGACTGAGCCACTTGGGGAAGGGGGAGGATTCCGGTGACGTCGATGTCCAAGACGGCACTGGATCGCCGACGGGACTCCCGGATGCCGTCGGGGAGGTGAGTGTTTTCATTAGCGATCAAAATAATTTTAATCGATCAAAAAGTTTAACGATTAATCGAGAAATTAATCTTTAATTTCCACAGCCCTAATAAAGACATCAAGTTATTCCACAGTAACGAGACAGCATTAAAACATACTTAAAAAGCACTAAAATATCGGGTTAATAAAGCCAGCAGTGGTTAAGAGGATCCGATATGTGATTCTGGGGTCTAGGTCCCATGGGGGTAACATCTCCGATCGTGAGACCCGGTTCCGTCAGGTAATTGTGTGGGAATGGGAATGACGAGCTAGGGCTAGCAGTAGCAGGGGATGGGAACGGAGGCCTAAGTAATGCAAGGCCATGGATAGGCAACAGCAAGATACAATATGTTCACACTGCTAGAGAGGGGGGCCATCGGGTCATATCACAATTATAATAAGATAGCATTTCGAGAATACTTGAAAGCCCGAAGAGTTGTCGGTCAACATTTCCAGCCGGGGGGAGAGGGAGTGGAAGAAGAGGATAAGGAGTGTGGGGGGGGGAGTGGAAACGGAGACCGACAACACTATAAGTAGGTAAGTAGGTAAGTGGGTAATTGGCAAAGGCCCCAGAGAAATCACACCGTTGACTGTGAGGCCCAGCTTAGCCAGGCAAATGCTCGGAGATGGGAATGAGAGGCAAGGGCTGGTGATGATAGGGAATGGCAGCGACAGCTCAGATAACACAGGGTTGTGATTAGGCAATATCAGGATACTATACCGTCACATTGGTAATAAGGGCAACAGGTTATTTCACATTAGTAAGATAGCATTTAAAACGTACTTAAAGAGCAATAAAATAACGAGTTAATAAAACCAGCATTAGATAAGAGGATAGCCGGGGGTCAAGGAAAAAAGAGGGGGGGGATGGGTAGGAGAGGGGGGATTGAGATGTATACTAGGGGAAGGAAAATGAGGATGGGGATGGGGTGGTGTGGGCGGGAGTGTCAAAACCGGCTGCGAAGCCCAGTAAACTAGAGCAATGGCCGGGCGTTGGGGGCTTAGAGGCGGGTGAAGTGGGATTCCATGAAAGTCCCCTCAATCAGGGAAGGGGATAAGGGCAACGTAGTCCACCACATGTCCACGGGAGTAGGAACACCAGGGTAAAAAAGGTTGCCTGACTCAAACAAGGGTAAGTCTCGTAGGGAGATGACCGGTGAAAAGTTTAAGGCACATCCTAGGCCAAGCAGGGTGCCGAATGTTTGGACCGACGTCATGGTATAACGGAAAGCCGTGAACATAGGATAGGAGATCAGTGCTCTCAATAATGGGACTGGTTCCAACGATGGAGAGTCCACGGGCCGAGTTCCAACGGGAACTAGTGTGGCATGCAACAGGCCTGATGTTGGAGGAACAAAAGGGACCGTACTTACGGAATCAAGTGGGGTTGGAGTCCCACTCAATATGGCCGCCGCTTGAGTGGGGCAACTCAGAATAATAACGTGCTGGATTAGTGTGATCCTAGTTCATTTGATTACTTCATTGCTGTGCTGTATGTGTATAGGCCAATACCTTGGCTGGCGCTCGTGCAGAAAGTTTCTTGGGCAAACTCACCGGCCCAAGTGGCTCCGTCGGCTAACGAAGGGGGGAGGAGTCCGGTGACATCATAGATATCTACTTCACCGGACTCCTTCCCCCCTTCCCTTCGTTAGCCGTGACGGACATCGACGTCACCGGACTCCTCCCCCCTTCCCTTCATTAGCCGACTGAGCCACTTGGGGAAGGGGGAGGATTCCGGTGACGTCGATGTCCAAGACGGCACTGGATCGCCGACGGGACTCCCGGATGCCGTCGGGGAGGTGAGTGTTTTCATTAGCGATCAAAATAATTTTAATCGATCAAAAAGTTTAACGATTAATCGAGAAATTAATCTTTAATTTCCACAGCCCTAATAAAGACATCAAGTTATTCCACAGTAACGAGACAGCATTAAAACATACTTAAAAAGCACTAAAATATCGGGTTAATAAAGCCAGCAGTGGTTAAGAGGATCCGATATGTGATTCTGGGGTCTAGGTCCCATGGGGGTAACATCTCCGATCGTGAGACCCGGTTCCGTCAGGTAATTGTGTGGGAATGGGAATGACGAGCTAGGGCTAGCAGTAGCAGGGGATGGGAACGGAGGCCTAAGTAATGCAAGGCCATGGATAGGCAACAGCAAGATACAATATGTTCACACTGCTAGAGAGGGGGGCCATCGGGTCATATCACAATTATAATAAGATAGCATTTCGAGAATACTTGAAAGCCCGAAGAGTTGTCGGTCAACATTTCCAGCCGGGGGGAGAGGGAGTGGAAGAAGAGGATAAGGAGTGTGGGGGGGGGAGTGGAAACGGAGACCGACAACACTATAAGTAGGTAAGTAGGTAAGTGGGTAATTGGCAAAGGCCCCAGAGAAATCACACCGTTGACTGTGAGGCCCAGCTTAGCCAGGCAAATGCTCGGAGATGGGAATGAGAGGCAAGGGCTGGTGATGATAGGGAATGGCAGCGACAGCTCAGATAACACAGGGTTGTGATTAGGCAATATCAGGATACTATACCGTCACATTGGTAATAAGGGCAACAGGTTATTTCACATTAGTAAGATAGCATTTAAAACGTACTTAAAGAGCAATAAAATAACGAGTTAATAAAACCAGCATTAGATAAGAGGATAGCCGGGGGTCAAGGAAAAAAGAGGGGGGGGATGGGTAGGAGAGGGGGGATTGAGATGTATACTAGGGGAAGGAAAATGAGGATGGGGATGGGGTGGTGTGGGCGGGAGTGTCAAAACCGGCTGCGAAGCCCAGTAAACTAGAGCAATGGCCGGGCGTTGGGGGCTTAGAGGTGGGTGAAGTGGGATTCCATGAAAGTCCCCTCAATCAGGGAAGGGGATAAGGGCAACGTAGTCCACCACATGTCCACGGGAGTAGGAACACCAGGGTAAAAAAGGTTGCCTGACTCAAACAAGGGTAAGTCTCGTAGGGAGATGACCGGTGAAAAGTTTAAGGCACATCCTAGGCCAAGCAGGGTGCCGAATGTTTGGACCGACGTCATGGTATAACGGAAAGCCGTGAACATAGGATAGGAGATCAGTGCTCTCAATAATGGGACTGGTTCCAACGATGGAGAGTCCACGGGCCGAGTTCCAACGGGAACTAGTGTGGCATGCAACAGGCCTGATGTTGGAGGAACAAAAGGGACCGTACTTACGGAATCAAGTGGGGTTGGAGACTCGACCACGTGTAGGATCCATGGAGGAAGGAGCCGTTTTCCTGGCTGCCACCGGGGTCCACATGGGGGTCAGGCGGCGTGGAGATGGCCGATCTGGATGGGGCTCTGCCGTTTGGAGGGCGAGGGAAGCAGGCCCAAAGCCGACAGCAAATGTTGAGCATCACAGCACGCTGTGAGATTTTCCGCTCTGCTGGAACACAAGCCGAAAGGGGTACCCCCAGGCATATCTGATCTGGTGGGAACGCAGTATAGCCAGAAAGGGTTTGAGAGCTCTCCGCTTCTGGATGGTGATGGGGCTGAGATCGGCGTAGATTTCGTAATTGAAGCCTTGGAACGTCAGGGCGCGAGCATTTATTGCGGCCTGGAAGATGGCGTCTTTAGTGCGGTAGAAGGTGAATTTGACGATCACATCCCGAGGTAGGTCATCAGAGCGCTTGGGGCCTAGGGAGCGGTGGATCCTGTCAAATTCCATGCGATCGATGGGGATTGCTGGATGAAGCTCCTGGAGGAGAGCCCTAATCGTGGATGGTAGGTCTTCTATCCTCGAAGGTTTCCCCGCCGAGCTCGATCCTCCAGTTTCGAGACCGCCATCGAAAGGTCCACCTGGAGGGAGGTGAGGGCGGCAGAGTGCGCATTCACTACATGGGTTGTGTCATCCACCTTGGTCTCCAGAAGGTCAGTGCGAGAGCCCAAGTCCCTGAGTTCCCTATAAAGGTTGGTGGATATAGTGTCGGTAGCCATCTTCAGCTCCGACACTATATCGGCCTTGAACCGATCCAGGAGCTGGGCATCCCATAGATGTAGTTTGGTGGTCTCTTGGGCCGTAGAGTGGGTGGCCATGCTGCCCGGAGAGGAGGCAAGCAGGTCGGAGGGAGTCCCCGATGGTGATGGCTGCTCCGGGTACAAATTAAAAGAGGCCATTTCACACGTGGCAGCCTTCGTGCTGGTCGGAGTGGCGGCCTTTGCGCTTCGTGCGGTGGATGATCGCCGACAGCAAATGTAGATTTGCGAGTAGGTACTTCGTCTGCCCATGGGAGGGGGAGACCAGGTCCGGGATGGCAGTGGGGAATGGTGTGGTTGTTCCGATGAAGATAGCTGGAGAAAAGCAGCCTTAGGTGCCTAGGGGAAGAGGAGCTGAATCAGCACACATCTGCCATGTTCAGCTGCTCAGGCCACGCCCCCAATTGAAACTCTTAACAATTCAGCAGTGCATGCAGATAGAGAAAGGGTTAAAAAAAAAGAACTCCAGGTTTTAGAAAAAATAACCCTTGTACTGGGGCTAGCCTGCACTGCAAGGGTAAATGACAAATATTTCTGTAGGGTCAAAAAGAAAGAAGAAATACTCACCCGATATTCGGTCCTGTCTAGCTGCTAGACCAGTTACCACTGCATCTTCTGCCCTGGGCAGTTTAAGGGCCCATGACATCATCACATCTAATACAGGTCTATTAGACATGAAGACGTCAGGGAACATACCACAGCCAGAGCATAGGGGGTGAGAGGTGATCGATCACTGCCTCAGGACAAAGAACCGGGTGAGTATTTCTGCTTTATTTTTGCCCCTAGAGAAAAACAAGCGGTTAACCTTGCAGTGTGGGGTAGCCCCACTGCAAGGGTTAATGTTTTTAAAACCTTTAAAGGAAACCTATACTGAGAGAATAGATAGACCTTTTCTATGAAAATGCTATTTGCATGACTGTCAAGTGGAAAATTAAGTATTTGGTCAATATCAAAAGGTCATCTCAATACTTTGTTATATATCCTTTGTTGGCCCATTCCTCCATGCAGATCTCCTCTAGAGCAGTGATGTTTTGGGGCTGTCGCTGGGCAACACGGACTTTCAACTCCCTCCAAAGGTTTTCTATGGGGTTGAGATCTGGAGACTGGCTAGGCCACTCCAGGACCTTGCAATGCTTCTTACGAAGCCACTCCTTCGTTGCCCAGGCGGTATGTTTGGGATCATTGTCATGTTGAAAGACCCAGCCACATTTCATCTTCAATGCCCTTGCTGATGGAAGGAGGTTTGCACTCAAAATCTCACGATACATGGCCCCATTCATTCTGTCCTGTACACGGATCAGTCGTCCTCGTCCCTTTGCAGAGAAACAGCCCCAAAGCATGATGTTGCCACCCCCATGCTTCACAGTAGGTATGGTGTTCTTTGGATGCAACTCAGCATTCTCTCTCCTCCAAACACGACGAGTTGTGTTTCTACCAAATAGTTCTATTTTGGTTTCATCTGCCCATATGACATTCTCCCAATCCTCTTCTGGATCATCCAAAGGCTCTCTAGCAAACTTCAGACGGGCCCGGACATGTACTGGCTTAAGCAGGGGGACACGTCTGGCACTGCAGGATCTGAATCCCTGGCGGCGTAGTGTGTTACTGATGGTAGCCTTTGTTACGTTGGTCCCAGCTCTCTGCAGGTCATTCACTAGGTCCCCCCGTGTGGTCCTGGGATTTTTGCTCACCGTTCTTGTGATCATTTTGACCCCACGGGGTGAGATCTTGCGTGGAGCCCCAGATCGAGGGAGATTATCAGTGGTCTTGTATGTCTTCCATTTTCTAATTATTGCTCCCACAGTTGATTTGTTCACACCAAGCTGCTTGCCTATTGCAGATTCAGTCTTCCCAGCCTGGTGCAGGTCTACAATTTTGTTTCTGGTGTCCTTCGACAGCTCTTTGGTCTTCACCATAGTGGAGTTTGGAGTGTGACTGTTTGAGGTTGTGGACAGGTGTCTTTTATACTGATAACAAGTTCAAACAGGTGCCATTGATACAGGTAATGAGTGCAGGACAGAGGAGCCTCTTAAAGAAGAAGGTACAGGTCTGTGAGAGCCAGAACTCTTGCTTGTTTGTAGGTGACCAAATACTTATTTTCCACCATAATTTGCAAATAAATTTTTCCAAATCAGCCAATGTGATTTTGTCTGGATTTGTTTTCTCATTTTGTCTCTCATAGTTGAGGTCTACCTATGATGCCAATTACAGGCCTCTCTCATCTTTTTAAGTGGGAGAACTTGCACAATTGGTGGCTGACTAAATACTTTTTTGCCCCACTGTACATACACGCATGCAAACATGGGTCGGGGGCGCATACGTGAAATAGCGACGATTGCGCCGCACATGTTACATATCTCCGCAAACATTGCAGTGAGAGCAATCATTCTAGGGCCATCAATCACTGATAACACTAAACTGATGACACTAAACTGATGAGCGGTAAAAGCTTTTAAAGCGTCGACTATGGCCAATTTGGGGTAGTTTTCTGCGATTTCGCAGGTGCGCGCAATATTAAAGCTTGACATTTTTGGTTTCTATTTACCCGACGTGACCCTGTCTTTTATATTTTACAAAAAAACTGGGTAATAATAAATGTTTCCTAACATAATGTAAAAAAAAAATATTTTCAAAATTTTCAGTAATTTTTCCTAATTATGGTCAAAAATAAAAACCGCAGTGGTGATTAAATACCACCAAAAGACAGCTCTATCTGTCCCCAAAAAGATTCTTAATTAAGATTCATTTAAGTACAGCGTTGCATGACGGAATAAATGTCAGTCAAAGTACTGCAGCGCTGAATACTGAAAAAACACCTTGTCTTCAAGCGGTTAATAACACTCTGTAAATGCCTGGGAACTGAGGGGGCCAGTTGCTGCAGTTTTGGGAGAGGAATGTTGTCCCATTTTTGCCGGATATGGGATTCTAACTGCTCAACAGTCCTGGGTCTTTTTTGTTGTATTTTTCGTTTCAGAATGCGCCAAATATTTGTAATTGTTAAAAGGTCTGGACTGCAGGCAGGCCAAAAAAAGCACCCAGACTCATGATGTTGTCATAGATGCAGCATACGGTTTAGCATTGTCCTGCTGAAATATGCAAGGCCCTCCCTTAAAGAGACATCATTTGGATGGGAGCATATGCTGCTCTAAAACCTGGATATATCTTTGAGCATTGATGGTGCCTTTCCAGATTTGCAAGCTGCCCATTCCATGCGTACTATTTCACCCCCATATCATCAGAGATGCAGGCTGTCAGAAGGTTTGCTTTGATTAAAAAAAAAAATCAGTATTTAACTTATGAAAAGAGGCAGGGATCTGAAATTAAGGAGATTCCCTACTAATTTTTTATAAATCGACTGATAACCTAAGTTCTTTATTTGCGCTAATTTGAAGACTAAATTTATATATATACTGTATATATTTATGTATTAACTAAAAATCAGTGCAAAATGATCAAAATATAATCGGTGACAATAAATAATAAAGATAATAAAAAATATGTAATTGATCATAAATATAATAGTTAAAAATTAAAACCACAAGATATTATTTTAGATATTAATGAAATAGGACAGTGTGTCTATGAAATGCATCTAGTAAACTCTCAGTGGCTCAGCAGGATGTGACAAAAGAATGTGCAGATTCAACACGTGATCTCTACCACCAAACAGACATTCAAAGCTCAAAGTCCTTACTGTGCAAAAATTGCCTACAAATAAATGGAGATCAAAAGAATCTCCAAAGTAGTGGTAAAGTATATCAGTGATGTCAACTTTGTGTCAGTATAGGGACAGGAGATGTTCAAGTTCTCTTTGTTCAGTTCCCCATGCAGCCCATCAGTTAGCTTCAGATCCCTCCTTTGTGTGTTTGTGTCTCCACCTCCCAAACTTTCTCCTAACTTTTATCACCCAAAATCTGGGAGGAGAAAAATCCTTATCTCAACTTAATTATGACGTTCGGAAGCGTCTCAGTTTTCTTAAAAATATACACAATCACCTGAAATTATACACACAAATACTTGAAGAGGGCAATGTTGAACTAGGAATAATTTGGGGGTTTTCTTCAAAATTCATGTACCATGTTACATAGTTACATAGTATTTGAGGTTGAATAAAGACATCAAGTCCAACCTATTGCTGATGTGTGTGTTTGTATACACACACACACACATATATATATACATACACATACATATGTGTATATACATACACACATACATACATACATACATACACACCCACACATACACACACACACACACAGGTCCTTGTATCATTTCATTCTTAAGTGTACCTGTACCCCTGTATGTTATGGTTGCTCAGGAAATCGTCCAAAAGCTTCTTGAATGATTCCACATTCTTAGCTGAGCCTCTGGCAGTGAGTTCCAGACCCTAACCGCTCTAACTGTGAAGAACCCCCTTCTATTCCACCAATTTTAGGTGGTGACCTCTAGTCTTTGTTACAGAGTTAATTGTAAAGAGTTTGTTGCTAATGTTGCTGTCACCATTGAACAATTTGTACATGAAAATCTCCTTACTTCCAACGTGAACATGTTTAAATTTAGTAGTCGTGTCTCATAGCTCTTTTCCTCTATTCCCCTAATTAGTTTGGTTGCCCTCCGCTGGACTCTTTCAAGCTCAAGGACGTCCTTTCTGTGGACCGGTGACCAAAACTGGACCGCGTTCTCCAGATGAGGCAGAACCAGTGATCTATAAAGTGGCACAATTATGGACTTGTCTCTGAAATAAATCCCCTTCTTAATACTCTACTTGCTTTGTTTACAGCAGCCTGGCACTGCAAATCTTTTTCTATTTCTGACTTCCCTAGTGGCATACCCATGATTGTATAGCCCATTTGCTTATTTTTAATCGCAAAGTGCATTACTTTGCATTTATCTATGTTAAACCTCATCTGCCATATATTAGTCCACTGTTTTCATCCTTTATTGGGCCTATCTGCTCCTTTCTCACCTTTTTACTGTTTATATATTGGTAGAATTTTTAATTTTTTTTTACCAACTGTGGCAATATGCTTTTCGCACTCTATTTTAGCTGCCCTGATTACTAGTTTGCATCTTTTATTACATTTGTTGTAGCTATTGAACGCCAATGCTGTCCCCTCCATCTTATATTTTATAAATGCCGCTCTCTTGTCCTTGATGTGTTGTTGTGTACAGTTTTATTTAGCCATACAGGTTTAGTTTTTGATCTTTTACTTTTGTTACCCAACGGTATACATTTGGCAATAGCAATATAAAATGTGTTCTTAAAACAGTCCCACATTTGGTCCAAGTTCAGGTTGTGGAATACATTTTCCCATTTGATATCCCCCACTAGGTGGCATAGTTTATCAAAGTTAGCCCTTCTGAAATTTAGGGTTCTTGTCTGTCCAGCCCACTTCCCTTTCCTGTATCCAATGTTGAAAGTAATCACATTGTGATCACTATTACCAGTGTCTCCCCAATTACAATATCCTCAACTAACTCTGCATTATTAGTGATGATTAAATCTAGGATGGCATTTTTCCTAGTTGCACAGAGTGGGTGGCAGTGTGGGTGGGTGCACAGAGTGGGCGATGTGGGTGGGCGACAGAGTGGGTGGGCGATGTGGGTGGGTGCACAGAGTGAGTGGCCAGTGTGGATGCATGGCATCTCACCTCTCTTCCTCTGGCCAGTTCTAAGGGCTTGATCACACCACATACAGTGCCTTCCAGCGCGGTTAGCTGCTGGAATGCACTGTATAGCATAGTAAACTCCTCCCTGTGTTCTGGTGCATGCAGCATTTTTTCAGATTGTACTGGAACGCAACACAGGCACTGAGGGGGGCTTGGCTGCGGTGCCATTGACTTCAATGCACCACCACGCCCCTTCCCGCCTCAGAATGCACAGGAGAGTTTACTATGCACTACAGTGTGTTCCAGCAGCTAACCGCACCGGAACGCACTGTATATGGTGTGAACAAGCCCTACCCCTGCTTTCTCTTCTCTACAACTCTAAGACCTAACTCAGAATTGATGGATAATGTGGGTGAATGCACAAAGTGGGTGGGCGATGTGGGTGGGTGCACAGAGTGGGTGGCAGTGTGGGTGCACGCACGTACCCACCCACATCGCCCACCCACTTTGTGCATTCACCGACATTGCCCATCAATTCTGTGCATGACCCTGTCCCACCCCCCTCATTCAGTTCCCTTGGAGTGGGAAAGGCGATTTGCACATTAATGAGGCATGGCGGGATTTACCGTATTTTGCGGTCCATAAGACGCACCGGACCATAGGACGCAGGGAGGTCCGGCGCGCCTTATGGAACACTCGACAGACTGTAGCTTCTGACACAGCTTCTATGACAGAAGCTGTGACAGAAGCTGCAGTTAGTGACCGCTGAGACGGGTGGCGCTGTGATTACAGCGCCACGGTCTCAGTGATCACACAGAGCAGACGAAGAAAGTCTGTTCTTCGTCTGCTCTATGGTGATCTCGATCGTCGCCGCTGCTCGGCTTTAATACGAGTGATCTCATTAGATCACTCGTATTAAACGAGCAGTGGCTCCTACTACTCGCCCGGCGCCCGAAACTGCATGTCTCGGGCGTCGGGATTCGCTCCATAAGACGCAGGCACATTTTCCCCCTCCTTTTGGGGGGAAAAAGTGCGTCTTATGGAGCGAAAAATACGGTATATATGAATACCGTGGCTCATTAATATTTAAATCCCACAATTAGCATATGAATGAGCCGCGGCCAGTGTTCGTTACTGGCTCCTGCAGCTCAGTAGATATTAGGACAAGACTGAAAGACTGCAGTCCCTGTCAGCTGCACCCCCCCTTCCCTGCTTACCTGTCGGCAGTCCTAGCCAGCAGGTTCTCCAGCCAAACACAGGCAGGAGATGACTCCACCCTCCCCCCCACTGACTCTACACTGTGGCAGGGGACAGGAGTGCAGGTGTCCTTAGGTTCTGTGCGACTCTGCACAGATTTTAACTTGCGGCCGCATGGAAGTTTGGCCAGTTACTTCTGTAGCTCGCGATATACTGAGCTTTGGGTGACGGGAGGACGCTAGTTTGTGTCCTCCTGTTACCCTTAGGAGAACTATGGGGAAAAGCCCCGACCCCATAGTTCTCCTTTAATACTGCACTCTCCTTAGTTAGGAACCCTTTTGCATAAGCATATTGTGGCAGGTTGGCCGGGTCCGTGGATCACAAGTCACAAAAATGTATCTTTGTCTCAAATTCACATGCGTTTTAATAACCACCTAAAGACCGGGGTGTTAAACCCCCTTCCTGTCCAAGCCATTTTTCAGTAGTCAGCGCTGCAGTACTATGACTGACATTTATTCAGTCATGCAATGCTGTACTGAAATTAATTTAATACCATTTTTGGGGGGATAGATAGAGCTTTCTTTTTGTGGTATTTAATCACCAATGGGGTGTTTATTATTTACTATATTAAGGAAAAATTGCAGAAAATTTTGAAAACAAAAACAGTTTCCCCTATATTAAATTATAAAACATTTTATTTTTACCCAATTTTTCAGTAAAATATAAAAGATGGGGTAACGTCGGGAAAATAGACACTAAACATGTCAAGCCTTAAAATTGTGCACGCCCGTGAAACCACAAAAACCTACAATACCCATAATGGGCCACAGGCGATGTTTTAAAAGCTTTTATCGCTCATCAGTTTAGTGTTATCAGTGATTGATGGCCCTAAAATTATTGCTCGCACTCCGATATCCATGATATGTAACATGTGCAGTGCAAATGTCATTTTTTATATGTGACTTTTATTTTTTACACTTAATATTATTGCTATCACATTGGGGGCTAACAATCCCTCTATGTGATAGCATAGACACACTGACAGGTTCTCTTTATGGAGAGATTAGGGGTCTCTAAGAACCCTAATGTCACCTGGGGACCCCCAAAGAAGCTGATGAAGCAGAGATCTGCTTCACCAGCTTTTTCTCTGGCTATAGCAGCCAGAGCAATGACAGCTGCATGCGGAAGTTATGTAATACAGATCCCTTCCGCATTCAGACATCGGAGAGGAGATCAGCAAGGAGGACAATGCTGATCTTCATCCCATCTTCCTGCTGACACCCCCCTGAGCTGATCCCTGGCCCACAGAGGGGACAGTGGAGCCAGGGAAGGACGGTCAGGGGGCTGGAGGGGGGCGCGCAGGGCAGCATATACAAGCGATCAGATGACTATAGAGCCGCCGATTACTTGTATGTGTAACAGCCATTACCCGCTGTTTACATTTTGAAGTTTTTTCTGCTCATGCGTTAGCGCCAGGGGGCACACGCGAGCAGAAACAAAAGCTGTATATTTACGCCGCTACGCTGATAGGAGCTTGCTGTCCGTTTTTTTTTACAATCGGCAGACGACAAGTGTATGCCAAACATAAGGCTCAAAAGCAAAAATTTTACAAATAAAAACCTACTCCACCTTAGGAGGCTAACTAACATAGGATCCCCGCTCTATCCTACTGGGCAGCTAAGCTGTAACCAGTAAATAATATAAACAAGAAAAATAAACAGCCAAATACCTTTTGCCTATGTCTCCTAGGATCTGAGGGGGGATTTATCAAAACTGGAGCAGACAAAATCTGGAGCAGTTGCGTATGGCAGCCAATCAGCTTCTCTCTTCAGTTTATTCAGTTAAGCTTTGAAAATAATATGTGGATGCTGATTGGGTACCATGCACACGCTGCTCCAGATTTTTGTCTGCTGCAGTTTTGATAAATTCCTCTCTCAGTCTTTGTATCTCAGCCCAGCTCCTTTCCAGTGAGCCCTGTGCACTGGGATCTTGTAGATCCTTAATTACAGACCTAAAAGCAAGCTGAGTTTTAACCCCTTCTTTCCAAGGAACACTTCATTCTGGGGCAAATGTAGCGGTGTTCATTCACTCTGCCACATATGCTTCTCCCCAGCATAACACGATAGCGACCATTACACAGACACTATGTGCTTTAGACAGTGCATCACCATGCAAAAGGCCGCCTCTGTGCGTTACTACAAACTTGTAGGGCTGAAGGGCTGAAGGGAAAGTAACCACTAGGCAGCGTGCACGAACGGGAAATTGGCTTTGAATGTAAACAGCCAGCGGTGGCTGTTTACATACAAGCATTCAGGCGTCTGTAGAGATGCCCGATCGCCTGTAATATGCGTGCGGGTGTGCGCCCCCCCGTCGCAGCCGCTGCTGGCGATCCCGAGCTCCGTTGTTCCCGGTGTGAGCCAGGGACCAGCACAGCAGCTCTGCGGCTGGAGATCAAACAGAGATCAGTACACTATCTACGTTTGATCTCCTCCTCCTCGTCGGAATGCAGGAAGTGATGTGCATTACATCACTTCCGCATTCCTCTGTCACTCTCCGGTACAGAAACCGGAGAGAAGCTGGTGAAGCAGGTCTCTGCTACATCAGCTTCTCTTGGGGTCCCTGGGTGACAGGGGTCTTAAAGACCCCTGATGTCTCCATAAAGAGGACCTGTCAATGCATATTGGCTATCACATAGGGATATCAATAAAGTTAAGTGGGAAAAAAAAGGTTTAAAAAAATTAGTTACCAAAAAAAATAAAAAGTCACATATCAAAGCAATAAAAAAATGTAAAAAATAAATAAAGTCCCCCGCCCCCACATGTACATGCAAACATGCGTCGAGTCCACCTACGTGCGAAAACAACGATTACATCCATTGCGCTGCACATGTTACATATCGCTGCAAACGTCAGAGTAAGAGCAATAATTCTAGTGCCATTAATCACTGATAACACTGAACTGATGAGTGGTAAAAGCTTTTAAAGCTTTTAATTTTGGGTATGGTAGTTTTTTGCGATTTAGCGGGTGCGCGCAATATTAAAGCTTAACATGTTTGGTGTCTATTTACCCAACGTGACCCTGCCTTTTATATTTTACCATAAAATTGGGTAATCATAAATGTTTTATAACATAACGTAGGGAGAACAGGTTTTTTTTTCAAAATTTTCAGTACTTTTTTCATTATATAGTTTAAAAAAACCCACCGTAGTGGTGATTAAATACCACCAAAAGAAAGCTCTATCTGTCCCCAAAAAATGGTAAAAAATGTATTTCAGTACAGCGTTGCATGACGGAATAAATGCCAGTCAAAGTACGCTGAACACTGAAAAATGGCCTGGACAGGAAGGGGGTATAAACACCCCGGTCAGCAAGTGGTTAAAGTGTATGTATGTAAACCCAAAATCTATTTTTCAGTATTTTTGGCATTATGTATTCCTGTATATAGTTTTTTTTATGCATATAATTTTTTGTGAATCTGTTGCAAAGTTTCTTATCTGGAGATCCTGTGAATGACAGCACTTTTTGTTACAAACTGACAATGCTTTGCCACTGCCTCTCAATTAGCAGTAACATTATCAGAATGCCATGCTTGTATTTTCAGTAGGTCCTTGGGCTGCCTATTAGGCTTGCACATGCCTTATGCAGACTTGATGAGTAGTCTAACTGCCAATTAAAGAAGCAGTCTAAGGACTAAACAGGGGCCTAAGCAGGCACTTAGCAGTAGGAAATGCTGTTACTGGATTAACGGGTCTCCGTGTAAGAAACCTCTATAATGGATCCACAGCATACCAGCACACCTTGAATACTAGGGTCGGTTGCTATGGGTTACGGCAACGCCAAGTTCTTCTTGTCTAGGGATAATATTACTTGCTTTTGCCCATCAGCACTTACCACCCTCTTGAGTAATCGATTGAATTGATGTCCAGACTGTAGATATGATGATTGGACCTTTTATTGCAGAACTTCAGGGAGAGAGGTAAAGGGTTAGGATCATCCAGGCAGATGTAGACTCCATTGCACTGGGGAGTGTGGTTACTGCTTTCATACACAGCAGGTAGAACACCTGGTACAGCACTACTTGAGGTAGAACTTACTGGACCTGCTGCTATCAGGCATCGGGGTCATCAAATGGCTAGTCCCCAGGCTTCAGGCAACCTGGCCTGTGCTCGGATCAAGGGTCTGGTTAGAAATTTTAGGGGGGGACCTCATTTTTGGGGGTGGGGTTCCTCCTTAATATTCCTACCAGACCCTTAGGGCCTGTGATGACTTTGAGAGGGAACCCCACACGCTTTTTTTTTTTAAATGGTGTCCCTCCTAATATTCCTACCAGACCTTAAGGGTCTGGTATGACTTTTGGGGGGAACCCCACGTTTTTTTCCCCATTATAAATGTCATTTTTGCTGCAGCAGGTTCTATACATTGTACAGATGTGCCACTTTACAGGCAGTTTAATGGAACCCCCAGGCACGATATTTAAAGGATTTTTTAAATTTTTATTGTTTCACTGTAAGCAATGTTAAAATCACTCCTTTAAAAACAATATTTTTTTCATTGATACATGTCCCCCAGGGAAGTACCTGAATCCCCATATCCTTTTTATGGCTTATAACTTGGATGTAAGCCTTCAAAAAGGGGACATCTGATTTTCCGAGTTCTGGTCCCATATACTTTCATTGAGTTCGAAATTCGAGTTTGAAATGTTTCCATGTTCTAAAGTTCTAATTCGACCCAAACTCATTTGGGTTCGGACCATCACCCTTTCTGGTTTTAACCTCCCTGGCGGTATGATTATGCAGGATTTTCGCATGCCAAAGCGGTACATTGTTTTCATGGCAATTTGTTGTTTTATATTGTAGGCCTGTAATTCTTAGTAAATCTTAGGAATAACTCACTAAATCTGTCTACACAAGAGTCCAGTAGACATCCCGGGTATGATAAAGTTTGAATCACGAAATCATAAATAATTATAAATAATTATAATATAATTCATAATTATAACAAATTATAATATAATAATAAAAAAATGGTACAGTAAATGGAAATTCTGGGGGCGCTGCCTGATCCGTACCCCAGTCAATAGAGTACAGTAAAAGTACAGGCAGGGCACTAGACAAAGCTCTAGGGACAAAATTGAAGTGAAATAGTTTGATAAATATATGTAATTATAGCAGATTACATTGTATTGTGTGTATTCTGTGTAGATGTCATGTTTGCACTTTTGAATTTCCCGCCGGCTCCGGCCCCCGCTGTGACGCTCGAAAACGAAACTGAAAGCCGAATGCCGGCATCGGCTGGGCGAACACAGCAGAGGACACCACGGGCTCGCAGGGACAAGGTAAGTGACACTTTTGCGCAATCCCGAGTGTGGCTCGGGGTTACCGCTCTTGGTGCTGAAAATTAACCCCGAGCCACACTCTGGAATACCGCCAGGGAGGTTAACAGTGATAACGTTGTCTTGAGGCCTAGGGCCTTCTTCCTCACCAAGATGGTTTCTTCTTTTCACCTTAACCAGGACATTGTGCTTCCATTTCTCTGTCCTGTCCCTTTACATCCCAAGAAATTCTCTCTCCAGTGTTTGGATGTGGTAAGGGCTGTTTGAGTTTTTCTCTCGTCATCATTCCACAGGGTCGCAGCAAAGGGCAGCCTGCCTTTCATTACACAATTTATGAGTTGATTAGGCAGCTAATAATTCAAACCCATTGACTACAGGATAAGGTTCCACCTTTTCCTGTCAAGTGCATATGAAAACTATTCCCTGCCTCCTCTTTTTTTTTATTATTATTCAAATGTTATTGAGAATATCAAGACCATATAACCTACAACATCACGCAATCTACTCTGAACAAAAGACAAATAAAACCCTGAAGAAACCCCCCCCCCCAAAAAAGACACCCCAAAGGGGGGGAAAACAGGTGCCCCCTACATACAACTACAGGTGACCTTTACACCAATATACATAAATAGTGGAGAATATCTTTAAACTTATTCCAAGGAGACCAAATAATTTTATATTTTGTTCCACGATCATGTAAGTTACAAGTACATTTTTCCATTAAACTAAGATGTTCTACTCTATGCACCGATTCCTGCACTGAGGGTTTTGTTGCAGAGTTCCAGTATTTAGGTATAAGGTACTTTGCTGCATTTAGAAGATCTTTTCTTAAAACAATGCACCGTGCTGAACCTCTCAACGATATATCAAACAAAAAGTGTTTCTAAATACTGAAAGCAAATACACCCCTATGAGAAAAGTCATATACTTTGTAAACTTAATCAAATAAATCAAACTCCAATAAATAATTTGAATCCAAGGTGATAAAGTTAACAGTGTAAATCTCTTATGAGACTTGATAAGTGTCCACTAAATCAAGCAGTGCATAAGTGTTCATACACATCGATAGCAAACAGTGCTCAAATGCAGATTGATCATATAAATCTGTATGATATAATGCGATTGGGAACTAATGCCTCTAAGATATTCACGTATCTTCCTTCAATGATCGATGTCCTCTGATTTATAATGAAGTTTCTGACCATGCATTCAAATGGTCATAGTGCACATTGGTGATGGTATCCTTCAATACCGATCCTCCCAGCTGTCACTTTAGATGTCGGTAATCATCTCTCCCCTCAAACACCAAACGAAATCCAAGGAGCTCCCCCACTCGATTAAACGATCCACCCCACAAAGGGAAAAGGGATATAATAGTGTAGTATATCGAGATAAAATATTGATTAAAATGTAGTAACTTACAAGCAAGTATAAAATCATCAGCAGGCTGATCGATCGTCCACCACAAAACTTTTTCAAGGAGGGACTGAGCCGTAGTGACATCCGAAGCGTGGAGAAAGGTTGGCGGCAGGGCCGACCGTTCTTCATGCAAATGACAGCTGGACAGAGCCAACAGTGATCTCATGGCTCGCTTCTCCCAGTTGTAATGACAGATCAGCGCTCCCGGTCCCATAGAACGGGGAGGGGATCGATGAACGGAAGTTCGTCGACCTCCTCCCCAGCTCCCCGCGGACACAAAGATCGCCGGTCCCGGGCCCGTAGGAGGGGCAACGGAGCCCGGGAAGCACGGCGGGGGTGTCCGCGGGGGGGGGCGGCCCCTTCTTCGGGACGCAGAAGCGATCTGGCGACAGGTAAGTCGCCAGGATCGCTTCTGTTGTAAAGCCGACAGTCGGCTCTACAAGTTTAAACAGAGTCCTGGCGGCAAAAGTCACCGGGAGTCTGTTTAAACAGCCCCGATGCTGGCAACGTACACTGTACGTCGTCAGTCACGAAGGGGTTAAACAAAATCCTATAATTGAAAAAAACACAACAAAGGACTGTGTCCTTTTTATTTCGAAAAAAATTCCCAAAAATGTAATCCAGGGTCAATCATGACGTCCAGCGTTGTCCACAATGACGACGACTCTGGGAAATTAAAAAAACCTAGCGCCTGCTGACCCGACCACACGCGACAAACTCCCACCGCAGAATTTAGAATCTGACAGATGCCGGCCAAATTTAAACAAGTGACATCACCGCTAGCTCCGCCCAACTGTTTAAATTTGGCTGGCACCTGCCAGAGTCTTCTTGCAGGTCCCCGACAAATGAAAACAACTGGGTGGAGCCGGCCGTGACATCACGGACGGCTCCACCCAGTTGTCATTTGATGACAGCCCATTGTCCTCAAATAACCTGAGGATGCTGATCTGTCAATGAAGAACAACAACTGGGCAGAGCCAGCTGTGACATCACGGCTGGCTCCGCCCAATTGTCATTTGCGTGGAGAACGGTTGGCTTCGCAGACCGCTTTCCCCGCTTCGGCTGTGACTACGGCCTGTACGGGCTGTGAATAGCCTGTACAGCAGCCCTTCGGTTTGACTTAATTGAAGGGCTACGGCGGCCGAAGTGAGCCGAAGGATCAGCTGAAGCTACGGCTAGATCCTTCAGCTCCTTCGTTAATAATCCTCTTAATTTTGAAAATGACCATTGGTCTCTTATATTGCTTAAAAATATCACATCCCGAGATCTATAAGTTATATACTAATCTTGTGGTCTGCTACCTCTTTCCTACAAACATATCCACTAAATTTGGTGTTAGAGACACATATTAAGTGTCTTATAATATTCTAGCCGGGCCTCAGAAATAAAGCAAGAAATTTTTTTAATATGTTACTTCTTACAGAAGTGAACAGGGATTATGATTTATCCAAACAAGTTTCCATGATTTATCTGACAAAATAGCCATTGTAGATATCTTTTTCAGCCATTCTGGCAAAGGAGAAGGATCAATGTCCAAAGCCTCGCCAAAGAAAGGAAGATCCTCTGGATAGAGCAGAATTAACGACTTACTGTGTTTCCATGCTATGAGGCAGGATGGAAATCCCCTGTGATATGTGATATTTTTCTTACGGAGTGTCTCTAATACTGGACAAAGGGCACGGTGGCGGGCTAATGTCTTTTTAGCCAGATCAGGGAAAATTGTTATTTTCTTCCCTCCATATTCTGTCATTTGTAGTTGTTCTCAGCTTATGCAGGATTTCCTCTTTGTTCATATAATAATGGAGGCGACAGATAACATCTCGTGGGGCCTCCAAAATAAGACCCCGCGGTCACCTAGCTCAGTGTAAGTGATCAAACACAAGTGGCGTGATAGCCGGTTTATCTAGTATGGAATGAAATATTCCCTGTACAGTCTCAGCAAGATCCACGTTATCCGTGGCCTCAGGTAGACCGCGTATTCTAAGATTCGGGGGGGGGCGGCCCCTTCTTCGGGACGCAGAAGCGATCTGGCGACAGGTAAGTCGCCAGGATCGCTTCTGTTGTAAAGCCGACAGTCGGCTCTACAAGTTTAAACAGAGTCCTGGCGGCAAAAGTCACCGGGAGTCTGTTTAAACAGCCCCGATGCTGGCAACGTACACTGTACGTCGTCAGTCACGAAGGGGTTAAACAAAATCCTATAATTGAAAAAAACACAACAAAGGACTGTGTCCTTTTTATTTCGAAAAAAATTCCCAAAAATGTAATCCAGGGTCAATCATGACGTCCAGCGTTGTCCACAATGACGACGACTCTGGGAAATTAAAAAAACCTAGCGCCTGCTGACCCGACCACACGCGACAAACTCCCACCGCAGAATTTAGAATCTGACAGATGCCGGCCAAATTTAAACAAGTGACATCACCGCTAGCTCCGCCCAACTGTTTAAATTTGGCTGGCACCTGCCAGAGTCTTCTTGCAGGTCCCCGACAAATGAAAACAACTGGGTGGAGCCGGCCGTGACATCACGGACGGCTCCACCCAGTTGTCATTTGATGACAGCCCATTGTCCTCAAATAACCTGAGGATGCTGATCTGTCAATGAAGAACAACAACTGGGCAGAGCCAGCTGTGACATCACGGCTGGCTCCGCCCAATTGTCATTTGCGTGGAGAACGGTTGGCTTCGCAGACCGCTTTCCCCGCTTCGGCTGTGACTACGGCCTGTACGGGCTGTGAATAGCCTGTACAGCAGCCCTTCGGTTTGACTTAATTGAAGGGCTACGGCGGCCGAAGTGAGCCGAAGGATCAGCTGAAGCTACGGCTAGATCCTTCAGCTCCTTCGTTAATAATCCTCTTAATTTTGAAAATGACCATTGGTCTCTTATATTGCTTAAAAATATCACATCCCGAGATCTATAAGTTATATACTAATCTTGTGGTCTGCTACCTCTTTCCTACAAACATATCCACTAAATTTGGTGTTAGAGACACATATTAAGTGTCTTATAATATTCTAGCCGGGCCTCAGAAATAAAGCAAGAAATTTTTTTAATATGTTACTTCTTACAGAAGTGAACAGGGATTATGATTTATCCAAACAAGTTTCCATGATTTATCTGACAAAATAGCCATTGTAGATATCTTTTTCAGCCATTCTGGCAAAGGAGAAGGATCAATGTCCAAAGCCTCGCCAAAGAAAGGAAGATCCTCTGGATAGAGCAGAATTAACGACTTACTGTGTTTCCATGCTATGAGGCAGGATGGAAATCCCCTGTGATATGTGATATTTTTCTTACGGAGTGTCTCTAATACTGGACAAAGGGCACGGTGGCGGGCTAATGTCTTTTTAGCCAGATCAGGGAAAATTGTTATTTTCTTCCCTCCATATTCTGTCATTTGTAGTTGTTCTCAGCTTATGCAGGATTTCCTCTTTGTTCATATAATAATGGAGGCGACAGATAACATCTCGTGGGGCCTCCAAAATAAGACCCCGCGGTCACCTAGCTCAGTGTAAGTGATCAAACACAAGTGGCGTGATAGCCGGTTTATCTAGTATGGAATGAAATATTCCCTGTACAGTCTCAGCAAGATCCACGTTATCCGTGGCCTCAGGTAGACCGCGTATTCTAAGATTATTGCAGCGTCTGTGATTCTCATGATCCTCTTGCCATGATAGTAACGTCCGTTGAATCTGAGCTGTAGAGTTAATTTGGGCCTGAGTTTCAGAGATGGCGGCAGCATATGTGTCTATGGGCTAGTTCACACCATAACTGCGTTCATCTGCGCAGCTTCAGTGCTATGCGTTTTCAGTGGCGTAACCAGAGTTATGGGCGCCCGGGGCAGAATTTTTTTTCCGCCCCCCCCCATTATATAAACATCCACTCTGGTTATAAGGATAATTCAACAAATGTAAAGAGCATTACATTTTTAATGTTGATAAAGAGCATTACATTTTTTATGAATAAACACTTGTTAATACGATAGAAAAAAAATAACTAATGACGACTTTATGAATGTTTTAGGAAGTTATGAAAATTCAAACCACTGATGTGATACATGTGTTGCCACATACTAGATTTTTATAAACCTGAATATTGCAATAGTAGAGCCTTAACAAAAAAAGAAACCTTTCAACTATATTTTAACTATGCGAGATTTTTCTGTGGCAAAGCGGTCAATGACTTTGTCAAAATTAATTCTTGACGACAGCTCATTTTCTATTGACAGTATAGCCAAGTTTGAAAGCCTTGTTTGATCCATCGTAGAACGCAAGTATGACTTTATGAGTTTGAGCTTTGAAAAACTCCGCTCACAAGTGGCTACGGACACTGCAACTGTTAGAAATATTCTAAGCACGACCGATATGTTGGTAAAACTTTCAACTAAACGCCATTTTACAATGAATTGTAAAAGCTCTAAAACGCCCCATTCTCTAATTTCATTTTCAAATTCAGGTGTAGCCGACTTAAAAGTTGCAAGCTGTCTTTGTAATCGTTTAATTTCTTCCAGCATCTCTTCAGCATTCAGCTCTGGGTAAACAGAGCAGACATGCTCTATTTGATTTCGAATATACTGATCTTGGTCATTGGCATTAAGCAGGACAGAAACATGCAAAAACCCAAATCGGTTGGCATATTCTTTTAGCTGTTCTGTTCGCCTTACAATTTCAAAATGAAGCCGATCAATAGTTTCCAGCTGCTCTCGCTCAATTTCTTCAAGCAATGTAAGACCAGCATCTGTTGCATTATTTTCCCCAGGCATTTGCTTTCGCCGGCGAATGCGTCTTTCCCACGATATGTTGTTGGTGCGACAACTTGTTTGGGCCTTTTCCTTGGCCTCTTTAACCAAAGTGTCACGATTTTCTGAAAAAAATTTAGCCAAAGAATCCATCTTTACATGACACATATCTAAGGCCAGGCCAGATTTTTGAAGGTATAGTTGAGCATCATTGATTTCTTTTAAAATAGGATTCCACAAGTACAAATATGCCAAGAAAGAATAATTCAAAAGACTTGCAATGATGCACCCAGCGTCATTTTTGGTGTCTGCCGTTTCATTGGAGCCATCTCTTAGCTCTTCTAATGTGTCAATTATAGCATCTATCTGCTGAGCAAGGGCAGAAATTGCATCATGCCTGGAACTCCACCTCATGTCTGCCACTCTTTTAACTCTGATTGGCACAGAGGAGGTCAGTACATCCCATCTGTGTGTAGACTTAGAAAAAAATGTGTACAACCTTTCAAGAGTACCAAAAAATTTTGTAGAATTTGTGGTTGTACCAGCTGCATGTACACCAGCTAAATTTAATGAATGGTTGTTGCAAGGGATGAAAAAGGCTGTAGGATTTATGTTGGTTATGCGCTTTTGTACACCGCTGATATGCCCAGCCATTGTTGCAGCGTTGTCATACCCTTGTCCATAACAATTTTGGATATCGAGACCATCTGCAAGCAGTTTGTTACAAATCTCATCTTAGATGAGCGTACTATGGCCATGTTTAGTGAGGGACACATGCAGTGGCAAATTAAACGAGAGGGGGGTGCCGGCGGCCGGCGCCCCCCCTCGGCTCTGCGCCTGGGGCAGCCGCACCGGCTGCCCCCCAGTTGTTACGCCACTGTGCGTTTTGTCAAGTTTTTACCGCAATTTTTATGCTTTTTTAAAATGTGCTTTCAGGTGCAGTACAGTGCGTTTGCATGCGGTTTTGATGTGTTCCAGTGCGATCAGGTGCCGCTAAAATGAAACCAGCAGTATTTTTTCTGACTGCATCGGAACAGACTGCACTGGTGTGAACAGAGCACCAGAAATCCCATTGGAAAGCATTGTGATGCAGCTGTCAAACTGAACGGACTGCATCACAACTGCATCTGGTGTGAACTGGCTCTAAGCGAGTCTCGGATTTCTCAACCCATTGCAACAGGTGGGTAACCTCTCCGCGTAATGAATATGTCTGCCTTCAAAGAGTGTTCGAGTCTCAAACATCTCCACAAGTTCAGTCTTTGTAGGTAGTGCTCTGATTAGTTTCTCCATCCGGACATTGGGATGTTCAGCTCGTTCCTCTCTTCTCCAGCCGGGTGGATGACGAAGCTACACCACGTACAGTCGAGTGCTCTGGAGTGTCCGAGGTCGGGTATCGCCCAATATGTCCCTGTGGCGTTAGTCCTTGCAGCATCTGGCCATGTTACTTTCGTCTTCATTTGGGAAAGATGTGTAGACTTGTATCGCAAAAAGCTTGGGTTTTCAAATAAGTGGGTGAGTGATAAGAGAACTTTTGCTAGAAGCATCAATCTGCGTACACTCTCCTTTTTCATACACCTTAATCATTGGCCATGAAGAGCTGTCTGACGCTAGTCTGTTCCAGGTTTCTCGATAAGCTAATTTTCTCCATTGCATTTTATAAATTTTACAATAATTTTTTTTTACTGTGCTTTGATCTCTGCTCATTGTTCTTTAAAATATTTATTTCATTCAGAATGTGGAATTTTCCCTATTCTCAATAGGGCTGCAGGTCTTGGGTCTTTTATACTGATGTGACTGTTTATCAAGAGACATTCAGCGCAATAGGAGCACAAGATTCTGACCTATTTTTTTTTAACTTTGTTTAGAGGAGATTTATGGAAATGGTACACTGCCAATCAACACATCACATATCTGGGAGCCTAGAATACGAGAGGTAAGCAATGCAACATACAACAATAATGTTTACCTATTCAAGGTACAGAAAAACAAGGCAGTGCAACACATCTCGTATCTAAATGTGTGGGGGTGAGAGGCAGAGAGACACACACTTGAAGGGGGCAGGCAGAGCTGTGAAGAGAACGCTATTGTTGCTTCAGGTTATGGGTGGGACAGACGTGTTCGGTTCGTATTTGAACGGCCGAAAAGTTTGAATTCGAACTTGAACCCAATGCAAGTCAATGGTGGTCGAACGTTCAGAAATGATTGTCCCCTTTAAGAGGGCTTATATGCAAGGTATTGGTCATAAAAGGTGTATGGGGTACTGCCCTAGGGGACAGGAATCAATAAAAAAAAAACGTTTTTAAAGGAACAGTGATTGTTACATGACTTAAAGGGTAAGAATAAAAATGACATTTTTTTTCAAATATTGTGTCTGGGGGGTCCCCATAAACTGCCTGTGAAGTAGCGGATCTGTATGATGTCTAGAACATGCTGCAGCAAAACGTTGACATTTAAAAGGGAAAAAAAAATAAAAAATGTTTTTTACTCTTAAAGCCAGAGGTGTAACTAGAACCTTCAGTGCCCCGGTGCAAGAAACCATGAAGCCCCCCCACCCCCAACCGCCATGGCACCGCATGTTAACAGGAAGGCTGCCGAGGTCCCCAGCAAGCATGGGACCTCGCGTACAGACGGGATTACAGAGAAAACCACCATTTATTTACAAAGTACTCCTTTGTAATTGTTAATTGTGACCGTTAATAATATACCGTCCATGGCAGGAAATGATGGATGGCAGGAAATGATGGGTGGAATATTATTAACAGTCACAATTAACGATTTACAGTAAACAAGATATTAACTAATTTAAACAAGATACTTTGTGAATAAATCCCGGTTTCCTCAATAATACTGGTCTGTGCGCAAGCGCAGATGCTGAGGTTGGCTAATTCGACTACGCCAGCATTCTCGACAGAACACCGGTATCTGCGTTTAGTATCGGGCATTTTCACGAGTATGAGTACTTGTGAAAATGCCCAGTATTAGCACTGGTGCATCCCAATTAATAATATAATGCATTGCTTGGACTTGTAGTCCTACATAGTTGGAGCTATTCTGCATTACTGTATAATCATCATACAGCAATGCAGAATACCACCAGCTATGCAGGACTACAAGTCCTAGCAATACATTATAATAGAAGTCTGCACTACAGAATCCCACTACACCAGCATCCCCCCCTTCCCACTCCAGACTTACCTTCCGTCTCCTGCAGGGCCTTCTTTCTCTCCTTGCTTCCGTGGCCAGGGGGCGGGGCTAAGTGGAGAGGGTCCTCACACAGCAGAATGTGCTGCCCGGCGGTGCCTGCAGCACATTCTGCGGGACAGAGGCGGCTCTTGACTTTGTGAGGCCTTAGGCGAAACTCAAACGTGAGGCCCCTCCCCCACTTCCACCCATAATGAAAAGGTTGTACGCAGAGTACAGGGATGTGACGCAGAGTACAGGGGTGAGACGCACAGAGAGGTGGGACGCACAGTAGAGAGGTGGGATGCACAGTACAGGGGGACGCACAGTACAGAGGGGGACGCACAGTACAGGGGGGAATGCACAGTACAGAGACTTACAGTAGATATAGATGGTCTGATGTTCTGCCTTCTTCCTCTCCTGGTGGGCGGTGGGGAAGCAGCGATGTCTCCTGTTCCTGTGGAGCCTCCAGTCAGCATGGTGGCCCAGTCTTCTTCCTGTTCTTCTCTCCTTCTGTCAACCAATATTGGTGGTGCACATTGCTGCCAAGGAGCCCGACTACTGAATCGGGCATCAGAGAGGCAGCTGAACGACTTTTCTCCTCCCCGGCCGCTGCAGCTACAGAGCGGCCGGGAGGAGAGAAATGACAGGTCGGGTCGCTGCTGCGGCGGCCGTTTAAAGGGGCCTCCGCGTCAGGGAAGGAGTGGTACTATCTCGGGGGGGGCCCTCTTCTAAGTCATGTTGAAATCACTGTTCCTTTAAAAACTGTGTATTTTGTTTGTTTTTTCATTGATTCCTGTCCCCCCAGGGCAGTACCCGGACCCCCATACACATTTTATGGCCAATAACTTGCATATAAGCCCTCTTAAACGGGACAATTATTTTTGAAAGTTCGACCCCCATTGACTTGCATTAGGTTTGAGTTCGAACCCAGCCCATCACTAACATGCACCATATCAGAGACTGGCGAACCAATGGAGGAAGACGAATCTGCTGGGTAAGGTACAAGCGACAAGCCATCCCACTGATCAAAAAAATTGCACTGTAATAACCACTGGTACCGTTGACTCCTGGAGACCTAAGACATGAATGGCCTGCCACGCAGATAGCAGCGGAGTTCGCATTATCGCTCAGGCTTCCTCTTGAACCCGTGACAACATCCTCGGAGGAAGACAGACTCTCACTACCGTAGAATCAAACAGAATTCCCAAGTATTCGAGGCTCTGGGATGGAACCTTTTTATTTGTTCAACAGCCAACCAAACTTCGTGAGGGATTGGATCACTCGATCTCGATGCTTTTCGGCCTGACTGGTGGAGGATGCAAGGAGCAGTAAATCGTCCAAGTAGTGGTAAGTTTGGATCCCTGTCATCCCTAGGAGAGCTATTTGTGCTGACGGAACCTTGTTGAATGTCCTTGGAGCCGTGGAGAGGCAGAAGGGAAGGCATCAAAATTGGAAGTGCCTGGAGCCCACCATAAAACGTATGAAATGCTGATGTCTGCGGAATATTGGTATATGCAGGCAGGCCCAACTATTGTCAGAACTTTCAGGAAGCCTTCTTCACCAAAAACAAAGGAGAATAAACCCCTAGGCCCCTTTCCGCCACTGGCACCGGAACGATGGCCCAAGAATGCAGCAATTCTATGATATAGGTTTGCAAACAACCCCATTTCTTTGGAGAGGAGGGGATCCTGGTCTGAACAAAGACAGACAGAGGGGGCCTTCTGGAAAACTCTATCCGATAACCTGTTTTGATTATCTTGAGGATCCATCTGTCGGTATGCTGTCCGCCCACAACGGCTCGCAAAGAGACAACCTTGTGTCAAGGCGGCCGGGTATGCTGGATCTCAGCTGCGGAAGTAAGAGGGTTTGGCTTAGGAAAAGGTGGTTCAGTGGGTGGTTCCCCGGTACACTCAGTGCGGCGGGGATACCGCACGCATCATATGCCACCTGACCCTGTCCTAGTAACATGCCTCTGTAGGGTTGAAGGGTCCTGTACAAGGTGTCTATTATTTAGGATGAGGGGGGAGTTTGACTAAATTCTGAGTGGTGCCTATTAAGCAAGTACTGACATATATCACAATTATCAATATGATTATTCTTGAGCATCAGCTCCTGGTAGAGTTCCCATTAATACATATGTACACCGATATCAAGGTATGAAAGAGCAGTTGCTACTTGTATAACAGATGGTGGTTTGATAGGCTCAACAGTAGTAAGTATGCACACTGAGTTGATATCACATGTGGTCTAACGGATCTCTATTGCCATAAGTTATTCACTATGGAGAGCTTTATATTGAGTTCATATAGGTTCCATACAGTTAGGATATAATGCCAGATAGACACAACAAGCAGAGATCACAGGTGTGCAGATATGCCAAGCAGCTGAAGCAAAGGTATGTCTGTCTTATCAGACCCCAGGTACTTGCGCTTAGATGTGGTTCACACTGCAGGGGATTTGTAAGGCTTCCTGGTTGGCAGTGATATGCAGGACCTCAGATCTGGGTCAATGGCTGTGTCAGCGGCGTAGCACTCTCCAGGCAGCAGGGTATCAGAGAGTGTAGGTTCAGGGCAGAGCTGGCGGGTTCACTGTTCGTTACTCGACGCTCTACAACAAGAGAACGCCAAGTGAATGAAACAGCTGCAGTTTTACGAGCGGGGCCGCGCACCGTGGGAGGAGCTCGGCGTGACGTCACCACTGAGACGGCACGCCGCGGGAATGAGGGGACGCGCCGGGCGAATCTATAACAGTACCCCCTCCTTAAGGACACCCCACCGGGGAGTCTGCGGGGAGAAGGTTTGGACGGGTGTCTGGAAAGAAAGGTCCTCAACAATTTAGGAGCATTTACGTCTTCACAGTTTTCCCAGGAGTCCTCCTGGGGTCCATACCCCCTCCACCTGATGAGGTACTGCAGTTTATGTCTGTGGAAACGAGCGTCCAGGATTTGGTCCACCTCGAACTCTTGCTCCCCCTGAACCGAAACAGGTGGAGGGACAGGAGGCGTTCTATCACGAAAAGTATTGGCCCTGTGGGGCTTCAGGAGCGAGACATGAAATGTAGAATGTATTTTTAGGGTGTGTGGTAGAGTAAGCCGGACCGCCACCGGATTGATGATCTTCTCTATAGGGTATGGTCCGATAAAAAGCCGACTAAGCTTTTTGGAGGGAGTACTGAGGACAATATTCTTGGTAGATAACCAGACAAGATCCCCGACTACGTAGTGAGGGGGTTCACGCCTCCTGAGGTCAGGTTTACCCTCTCCGTTTTCCCATTCGTCTGAGGGTGATGTGCGCTGGATGAGGCTTGGTCAATCCCCAACCGGTTGCATATGGCCTTCCAGAATCTAGAAACGAACTGGGCCCCACGATCCGAGATGACTACGGACGGCACTCCATGTAACTTAATTACATTGGTTAGGAAGGCATCAGCCGTCTCTCTAGCGTTGGGTAACCCTTTTAAAGGTAAGAAATGGCTCATCTTGGTGAATAGATCAACTACCACTAGGACAGTATTATGATTCCGAGAAGATGGTAGCTCAACAATCAAGTCTAGGGAGACCTTTTCCCAGGGAGTACCTGGAATTGGGAGGTTTGCTAACAGACCATATGGCCGACCTTTGGATGATTTGCAAGTGAAGCAAATCTCGCATGTTGATACGAATTGTCTGATGTCTCTAGTCATTTGAGGCCACCAGAAGTAACGCTGGATATGATCTATAGACTTACTCATACCTGGATGGCCAGCAAGGAGTGTATCATGGAGTAACTTCAGAACAGGGACTTGCATAGAAGGAGGAACGTACAATTTGTCGCCCTTGTACAACAGACCTTCTTGGTCCTCCTGAAGGTCAGGAGGGGTATTGCCATCTAATGCCGCTAAGGCGTCCTTAAGCTGTCCTTTGAGACTGATTGTGGAAGCAATTATTCGATTAGCTGGAATAATCGTTCCCCACTCCAATGGGGTGGCACCTGGCTCCTCCCGCCGGGATAGAGCATCCACCTTGCCGTTTTAGTTTCCAGGCCTGTAAGTTATAATAAAGTCAAACCTGTTAAGGAAGAAACTCCATCTAACTTGTCTAGAGGAGAGAGTTCTGTTGGTCTGCAAATACTGTAGGTTCCTATGGTCTGTGTAAATAGTGAATGGAATCCGTGTACCTTCTAGCAGATGCCTCCAGTGTTCCAAAGCTTTTATGGCGAGCAGTTATTTCCCACCAATGGAGTAATTCCGTTCCGCGGAAGTCAATGATCGTGAAAAGAAAGCCACAGGGTGAAGTGGGGAGGAGAGGACCTCTCGTTGAGACAGGACAGCCCCAATGGCCACGTCTGATGCGTCGACCTCCAGGATGTAAGTTAGTTCTGGAACTGGAAGACGCAATATGGGGGCGGAAGAAAATCGCTGTTTGAGCTCCATGAAGGCAGCTTGGGCCTCAGGTGTCCAAGAGTATTTTGAGTGGATGCTGGTGAGTTGTGACAACAGTTTGACTACTGATGAGAATTTTTTTATAAATTTTTGGTAAAAGTTAGCGAATCCCAGGAACCTCTGTAGGGCCTTCCGGGATTGGAACAGGCCATTTGATAATGCAGTAGACCTTGGAGTTATCCATTTCGATGCCGTTAGGTGAAATGATGTAGCCGAGAAAAGGAATTGTGTGGGATTCGAATGTACACTTTTCGAGCTTTGCATAAAGGTTGTGAGCTCTGAGCCGAGATAGGACCCACCTAACATGCTTTCGATGTTCCTGCAGGTCGTTGGAGAATATTAAAATATCGTCTAGATAGACCACAACGCATACATCAAGGAGGTCTCGGAAGATATCATTGATAAAAGCTTAAAAGGTGTCAGGGGCATTGCACAACCCGAAAGGCATGACATTATACTCAAACAACCCGTATCTAGTGCGAAAAGCTGTTTTCCATTCGTCCCCTGAACGGATTCTTATGAGATTGTACGCCCCTTTTAGATCGAGCTCTGTAAAGACCTTTGATGACCGTAATCTCTTTATAAGCTCGGGTATTAAAGGTAGGGGGTAGCGATTTTTTACGGTGATTCTGTTCAGTGCTCTCTAGTCAATGATCGGTCAGAGACTATGGTCTTTATTTTTCACAAAGAACATACCTGAACCAGCAGGAGAGGAAGAAGGGCTGATAAACCCTTTTTAGGTTGTCTTCAAGATATTGCTTTAAATGTTGCAACTCAGGTGCAGAAAGTGGGTAGATGCGGCCTGCGGGTATAGAGCTACCCAGAAGTAGGTTGATAGGGCAGTCATATGATCTATGTGGTGGCAGAGAATCTGCGGCCTTACTACTGAAGACATCTAAAAATTCCCTGTATTGAGAGGGAACTGATGAAGTCACAACCTGTATTAGAGGGTTGTGGGGGAAACAGGTCTCCAGGCAATACTGAGAATCAAGCTTGACAGCGTTCTGCGACCATAGAATTGTGGGCTGGTGCAATTTCAACCAGGGTAATCCTAGGATTATGGGAAAGTTGGGGGATGGAATCACCTCAAAGGTAAGGTACTCAGTATGATTCGGTGGAGCGGTTATGCGAATGGGTTGTGTCTCACTGGAGATGGGACCTGTGGGTGGAGTGGTTCCGTCAATGAAAGTGACCACGAGAGGAGAATCTTTTGCTAGGGTAGGGATTTTATTGCGGTTGACTAAATTAACATCAATGAAATTTCCGCAAGAGCCTGAATCAACCATGGCTTCAGTTTGGATACGGTTTTGCTCCCACTGTAGGGTTAAAGAAACAAAGATGTAGTTATTTGGGGAAGAATTTAAGGGAAACATCGTGCAGAGGTGTGAGTTCTTACCTTCGGTCTTCCTTCTGACCAAGGGGCATGACTCCACTGTATGTTCTGGAGCTGCGCAGTACATACAAAGGTTTTTCTGGTGCCTGCGGAGCCTCTCACCCTGGGACAAGGGTCCTCTAACCGAACCGACCTCCATGGCCTCTTCTACCTGTATAGGAGTGGACTTGCGGGATGGTGTTGGTTGACCAGAGGTTCTTTCCGCACGTCTCTCACGGAGGCGGCGGTCTATGTCAATCGACCTGAGCATGAGTGTCTCTAAGGTGGCTGGCAGTTCGATAAGAGCAAGCTCGTCTTTAAGCGATTCAGAAAGGCCTAACCTGAACTGGTTCCTGAGGCCTATATCGTTCCACTCTGTGTCACAGGCCCATCTCTTAAACTGAGCAATATAGTCCTCCACTGGCCGGGAACCTTGTTTGAGGCTGCGTAGGGTGGCTTCTGCTGTGAGCTGTTTGCTTGTGTCTTCATATAGAAGAGACATGGCATGCAAAAAGTCAGGCAGAGACTCAAGGATTGGATCATCGTTCTCGAGGTAAGTATCGGCCCAGGCCCGTGGTTCTCCACGCAGATAGGAAATGAGGGATCTAACTTTTAAGGCGTCAGTGGAGTAGGTGCGAGGTTTAAGATCAAACATAAGCTGGCAGGAACTAATGAACTCCCGGAAATGTTTCCTATTCCCTGAGAATACCTCAGGGGATGATACCTTGGGTTCCGGGCCTTCTCTGGGGTCTGGGTGGTTGTTCACATGTCCCACCATGTAATTCCGTAATCTTTGGTTCTCCTCCTGTAATTCGGTCACCCTAGTGGTCAGGATGTCCATACGTTGTGTGAGGTTCATGACATGGGCTGCGAGTTCCGCTGGATCCATCACTGAAGGTTCTCTTGTTATGTCAAGGCGGCCGGGTATGCTGGATCTCAGCTGCGGAAGTAAGATGGTTTGGCTTAGGAAAAGGTGGTTCATTGGGCGGTTCCCCGGTACACTCAGTGCGGCGGGGATACCGTACGCATCATATGCCACCTGACCCTGTCCTAGTAACACGCCTCTGTAGGGTTGAAGGGTCCTGTACAAGGTGTCTATTATTTAGGATGAGGGGGGAGTTTGACTAAATTCTGAGTGGTGCCTATTAAGCAAGTACTGACATATATCACAATTATCAATATGATTATTCTTGAGCATCAGCTCCTGGTAGAGTTCCCATTAATACATATGTACACCGATATCAAGGTATGAAAGAGCAGTTGCTACTTGTATAACAGATGGTGGTTTGATAGGCTCAACAGTAGTAAGTATGCACACTGAGTTGATATCACATGTGGTCTAACGGATCTCTATTGCCATAAGTTATTCACTATGGAGAGCTTTATATTGAGTTCATATAGGTTCCATACAGTTAGGATATAATGCCAGATAGACACAACAAGCAGAGATCACAGGTGTGCAGATATGCCAAGCAGCTGAAGCAAAGGTATGTCTGTCTTATCAGACCCCAGGTACTTGCGCTTAGATGTGGTTCACACTGCAGGGGATTTGTAAGGCTTCCTGGTTGTCAGTGATATGCAGGACCTCAGATTCAGGTCAATGCTGTGTCAGCGGCGTAGCACTCTCCAGACAGCAGGGTATCAGAGAGTGTAGGTTCAGGGCAGAGAGGGCGGGTTAACTGTTCGTTACTCGACGCTCTGCAACAAGAGAACGCAGAGTGAACGAAACAGCTGGGAGGAGCTCGGCGTGACGTCACCACTGAGACGGCGCGCCGCAAGAATGAGGGGACGCACCGGGCGAATCTATGACACCCTGCTCCTACGGGAACCGCATGAGCGCTCCTACGGGAACCGCATGGATCCACCTGGGCCCTTGCCTCTTGCCAATTTTGAAAAAGAGTTCTGGCTCGACCTCCAGAAGGGACGAAAGAAGTCTTTGCCTGGCCTACAAGACTCCTTGTATCTGTCTCGTGAGGATTTTCCCAGAAAAAATGACTGGCACGGTCTCCTTCTGTCTTGGGGCATCAACCCTGACTTGTTGCTCGATACACGCTTTATCGCATCTTTCAGGGTCTTGCTTAAGAGGAGTGTTCCAGAGAATGCAATTAAACAAAGGCTTTGCTTTGAAGCTGCATCCGCCGACCATTGCCTAAGCCACAGAGCTGTTACTGATGTAACATGACCCTGGCCTCCAACTTGATTTGGCCCCCCGCCGCCTCAGCTACAAAGTCCGCCACCAATCTCAGGTTATCAAACAACAGCGATAACTCTGACACCTCTTGCTGATTGTACCTCTCCTCTAATCGAGAGACCCATGCTCGAATAGCGTGAGAAATAGAAGTCAGGGAGACTGCTGACCTACAAGCTGCCCCCGAGATCTGAAAGAGTCTCTTTAGGTCTGACTCCAATCTCCGATCCATAGGGTCACGGAACGACACTGAGTCCTCCAGGGGCAAAGTAATATGTCAGGACAACCTTTGTGAGGCTGCATCCTCCTTTGAAATCCGACTCCAAAATCTCCACCTAACACGTTTTAAAGTGCTAAAGCTTTGCTACCCTGTTAGAGAAGGTTTGTCTTCTGTCGACTCTCACCCACTCATGCTCAATAAGCTCTCTGCTCTCAAACATAAAGCTCTCTTCAGTTCAGGAAAATTTAATTGATTTTCCTAATAAAAATTAATTTTACCTATTAATTTATTTTATTTATTTATTTAGGATATTTTATTTATTTTCAGCTACTTTACATAGCAGCTTAGTAATAATTTATATTTTTTGGATTGAGGATTTTTTCCTTAAGCGCATATTATTGTTAAATTCTTCTTAAACTTATGCTTCTTAGCAGAGCGCTTGCTGGAACGCGTATAAGAATCCCCGGGGCTATGCGCCTCATCTGAGGGTAGTGCAGGGTCTATGTGTAGGCTATTTCCCCTGAAAAAGACCAACCCACCCCTTAGAATGGTGCTCTTTTTTTTTTTTTTGTAACAGAAAAAATGCATATCTCTACATCTCCTATGGGTGCTTTCCCTAGTGGGCTCACACTGGATTGTATCAGAGGAAAAAACAGGCAACATCGATCTACCAAATAAAATATAAATCTAACCACAGGCTCCAACATAAAAACTCCAAGGCTGTAACCCAAGGATATCCCTCACCTGTCCAGCTGCAGTTACACACCTCCACACTGCCAGGACCGGAACCTCTTCTCCTGAGCCACCGGCTTCCTTTTAACGATTCTTTGTTGCTAGCCAACGGGGATGCCAGCCTGCAGTCCCCTTCCTACATGAGATCTCTGCCAGCCCCACCTCCACTTCCTCCCGGCCACCAGTAGACTATTCTGCTCAACCCAGCGGCCGGGACTGACATCAGACACTGGGGCGGAGCCACCCTTCATGCACCGCTCCGCTGACATCATAACAGAGGAGCAACAGAAGGCGCAGTCTCCAGCCAGTCCTACACACGATCTCTCCTCACCGCTAGCCACAAGAGGTAAATAGAGCCTTCCTTCACTAGCCCACCAGGATACAATCTTCCAACAACTAATGCCCTGCACCCTGAGCGCCCACCATAAGGCAGATTTACTGCCAGACCGGCGGCCTTCTGTTCAGGAGATGTTGAACCTGGACAGGCCAACATCCGACCACATTAAGCCAGATATAGAAAGGAAACTCCAGCCAAAAGCCAGCCAAAGCGAAGACAAAAGAAGAACACTGGGCAAAC
>NW_017308602.1:92740-105158 GCF_000935625.1 Nanorana parkeri | reverse complement strand
AAGACAAGCTTTCGAGAGTGAACCTCTCTTCTTCAGGTCAGAAGCAATACTGATCAACATGACAGTTTGTCAGTTAAGACAGGAGAAAGCTGTTAGAGGAGGGGGGAGGAAGGGTTTGACACTGAAGGGTTCCTCCCCCCTCCTCTAACAGCCAAAAGTATTGGGACGCCTGCCTTTACACGCACATGAACTTTAATGCCGTCCCAGTCTTAGTCCATAGGGTTCAATATTGAGTTGGCCCACACTTTGCCGCTATAACAGCTTCAACTCTTCTGGAAAGGCTGTCCACAAGGTTTAAGAGTGTGTCTATGGGAACGTTTGACCATTTTCATTGTACTAAAGAGGACACTTATCACTGGACACCATTGTACTAAAGAGGACACTTATCACTGGACACCATTGTACTAAAGAGGACACTTATCACTGGACACCATTGTACTAAAGAGGACACTTATCACTGGACACCATTGTACTAAAGAGGACACTTATCACTGGACACCATTGTACTAAAGAGGACACTTATCACTGGACACCATTGTACTAAAGAGGACACTTATCACTGGACACCATTGTACTAAAGAGGACACTTATCACTGGACACCATTGTACTAAAGAGGACACTTATCACTGGATACCATTGTACTAAAGAGGACACTTATCACTGGACACCATTGTACTAAAGAGGACACTTATCACTGGATACCATTGTACTAAAGAGGACACTTATCACTGGATACCATTGTACTAAAGAGGACACTTATCACTGGACACCATTGTACTAAAGAGGACACTTATCACTGGATACCATTGTACTAAAGAGGACACTTATCACTGGACTCCATTGTACTAAAAGGGGGTCATGGTCACTAACCACCAATGTCAATGAAACCCGGTGAAAATGTTGCTATGAGACCATCTAAGTTCTAGTTGTGCCTGTGCGAAGGTCGCAGTGTGGCTTCCAGCTTCATGTGGCCATGATGCGGGGTCACTGTAAAAGTCATGTGCAGCTTTAGACTGACTATTGCAGAGCTCTAATGTTCCCGTACCCCCTAAAAAATGATTCCTCCAATCCGGCTCCATTCCTCCACCAACCACACCAATCAGGCTACTTATCTTCAATCATGAACTTGATGGACCTGTGTCTTTATTCAACCTCAAATACTATGTAACTACCTTATACATCTTAGAACTGGTATCAGCAGGCCCCTCTACTGACTTAAGAGTTCCCTTCACTGAAACTAAGGGGCCGAGTCCAACCCCTGAAAAACAACCCCACACCATAATCCCCCCCTCCACCAAACTCTACACTTGGCACAATGCAGTCAGTCAAGTACCGTTCTCCTGGAAACTGCCAAACACAGACATGTCCATCGGATTGCCAGACAGAGAAGCATGATTCGTCCCTCCAGAGAACACGCCTCCACTTCTCTAGAGTCATGCTTTACACCACTGCATGCGACGCTTTGCATTGCACTTGGTTATGTAAGGCTTGGATGCATGAAGTTTGGAGGGCTGTAGCTATTGACTCTGCAGACAGTTGGCAACTTCTGTGCACTGTGTGCTTCAGCATGCGCTGACCCCACTCTGTCATTTTACGTGGCCTACCACTTCGTGGCTGAGTTGCTGCTGTTCCCAGTTGCTTCCACTTTGTTATAATACCACTAACAGGTGACCTGGAATATTTAGTAGCAAGGAGATTTCAGGGATGGGCTTATTGCAGAGGTGGTAACCTATCACGGTACCAGCCTTGAATTCACTGAGTTCCTGGGAGCGACCCATTCTTTCACAAATGTTTGTAGAAGCAGTCTGCATGCGTAGGTGCTTGATTTTATACACCTGTGGCCATTAATTTTTTTTATTTTTTATTTTTTACCTCGTTGCTCTAACATGGGGGGCTCAGACGCTGTCAATCAGCAAAGGAGGGAACTGAAAGAGGAAGTTCTCCTTCAGGTCCTCCTCTGCTGATTGCAGTGGGCAGGTGCAATAGCCAACCTGCTATTACAATTTAAAATATCCAATAGCAGGCTGGCTATTGCGTCCAGCTGCTGATGGGAGGCCTGACAGCGGTGTTCTGTCAATTCCTCTATTTGTTACCAGTTGTACAGTAAGGTGCACACGAAATGGGCTTTGAACAGTAGAACAGTAGAAAGGTTTGGCGCGGCAGTGCGGCTTACACATCCTTTGCAGAAGACGTGTATCCAAACCTCTGTCATTGTCCTTAGTGGTGAGACAAGTTGTTTTACATGCTAGTTTGTGAGTGTGCCATGATGCCTTTCTACTGTTCTACTGTCAATTCCTCTGACTCCAGTCCAGACACAAGCAGGAGAGGGGGCACGGTGAGGGTAGCGGAGGAGGAATGTGGCGAGCAGCAGCTGAGGTGTGTTTATGTCAGCAGGGATTGCAGAGTCACTGTGTGCTTCAGCATGCGCTGACCCCACTCTGTCATTTTACGTGGCCTACCACTTTGTGGCTGAGTTGCTGTTGTTTCCAGTTGCTTCCATTTTGTTATAATACCACTAACAGTTGACCGTGGATTATTTAGTAGCAAGGAAATTTCACGTATGGACTTATTGCACAGGTGGCAACCAATCACGGTACTACACTTGAATTCACTGAGCTCCTGAGAGAGAATCATTCTTTCACAAGTGTATGTAGAAGCAGTCTGCATGCTTAGGTGCTTGATTGTATACACCTGTGGCCGTGGAGGTGATTGGAACACCTGAATCCAATTATTTGGAGGGGTGTCCCAATATCTTTGGCAATATAGTGTGTGTGTGTGTGTGTGTGTGTATATATATATATATATATACCGTATTTTGAGGTCCATAAGACGCACCGGACCATAGGACGCAGGGAGGTCCGGCGCGCCTTATGGAGCACTCGACAGACTGTAGCTTCCGTCACAGCTTCTATGACAGAAGCTGTGACAGAAGCTGCAGTTAGTGACCGCTGAGACAGGTGGCGCTGTGATTACAGCGCCACGGTCTCAGTGATCACACAGAGCAGACGTAGAAAGTCCGTTCTTCGTCTGCTCTATGGTGATCTCGATCGTCGACGCTGCTCGGTTTTAATACGAGTGATCTCATTAGATCACTCGTATTAAACGAGCAGTGGCTCCTGCTACTCCCCCTGGCGCCCGAAACTGCATGTTTCGGGCGTCGGGATTCGCTCCATAAGAGCGGGATTCGCTCCTTTAGGGGGGAAATAAGTGCGTCTTATGGAGCGAAAAATACGGTATATATGATGTGTGATCCGTGTTAATTCAATTGTGTACCAAGATAATCAGTGTTACCTGTAGTAATTTATTGAAGTAATTAGGGAATCAACATTAACTAGGGAATCTGCATTGTCTGTGGTTATTAAATGCTTCTATTGTGATAGTCTGTAGTGAATCATTACAAGAACTGGATAATCTGCTTTGTGGGGGGTAATTATTTATCTGCATTAAATGTGGTAACTGATTGCAAAACCTCGGATAATCTGTGTAGTCATAATAATTAATTCCACTTACTGGATAATCAGCATTGTGTGTGGTAACTGCACTTATTGGATAATTAGTTATTAGTGTTCCTCAGGGTAATTAATTGCAAGTACTGTCATATTTTGAGATTATTCTGTGATTATTATTCTGTGATTGATCTGATTATTCTGTGCTTATTGGGATCCTGGTGAATTGTGATTATTGGGACAATCTGCAATAGCTGTCAGTGATAAATCCATTGTGTCCCTGTGAGATTGCATCAGTTCCGGGGTAGAAAAAAACAAACAAACCATAGAAAAGACACAGAAATAAAAATCAAATTTGAAGTTCCCATAAATCATTAACATGACCTCCATGAGACTGAATGCAACCCAGTACACATCATGCTCAATGTATGCGTTCCTGGAACATCCGTTCAGTGGCGAATACTGTTGTGCAAAATGTGAGCGAGTGGTTACTCTGGAAGCCCAGATTCTGGATTTAGAGAACAGACTGGCAACACTGAGGAGCATTAACAACATGGAGAAGAGTTTAGACCTCACAGAACAGGTGCTGGCAGGGGCCAGGGTAGAGGAGGGTGATAACATGGGGGAGCAGGACCCAGAGGTGGGTAGCTGGGTAACAGTCAGAAGGCAGGGTAGAGTGTTAGAGAGGCTAGTACTGAGCTGTTACACCCCAATAAATATGCCCGCCTGCATGATGTTGGGGGTATAAGCACAGGGGTAGCATTGCTGGAGCAGAATACCTCCCCTAGCTGTCAGGGTAGTGACTGTTCCAGTATAGAGGGGAGAAGGTGGTCATGCAAAAACAGACAGATCCTGGTGGCAGGAGATTCTCCAAGGTTATATTCTCAGAAATACTTCCTGTACCACAAGCCACACCAGAGAGACAACGAGAACTTAGAGAGCTTAACATGTGGCTGCGAAAACTGGTGTAGAGAGGAGGGGTTTGGGTTCATGGAGAACTGGGCTTACTTCTCAAGATGCCCTGTTAGATTTACTAATTACAAACCACGCAGAGCTGATTACAGATGTGGAAATCGGGGACAACCTAAGGAACAGTGACCACAAAATGATATCATTTACAGTTAATACCAGGAAACAGAGAGGTCGGCACGACACGTACACTCAATTTTAGTAAGGCAAACTTCAATAAGCTGAGAATTCTACTAGGAGACATATGTTGGGATACAATCTTCCAGAATACGAACCCTGAAGAAAAATGTAATAGATTTAAGGATATCTTAAATAACAAATTACCCAGTGCATTCCATTTACCAATAAATTCAAAAGAGCGAAGGTTAGACCTGGGTGGTTAACTAGCAAGGTAAAACAACACATAAGGGAATAGGAAAAAGCCTTCAGAAAATATAAGTCAGAGGGGACAGCATCGACACTCAAAAACTACAAAGATTACAACAAAAGATGTAAAAAAAAGCAATCAGGCCAGCAAAAGTAGAATACGAGGAACAGATAGCAACAGAAAGCAAAAGTAGCCCCAAGAAATTCTTTAATTACATAAATAGCAAAAAAGGTAATGACGGAACATGTAGGTCCAATAAAGGATTGTGGGGGGAGGTTAGCTACCAGTGACCGGGAGAAAGCGAATATGTTAAATCAATTATTTTCTTCTGCATTTACACGATGAGATGGACATGGGTAATGGTGCAGAAATAGTTGTACCAGTTTTAACGTATCTCAGTTATTGTCTGAGAGCAAAGTAAAATAGAGACTAGAGAGAATAAATGTAAACTAATCCCCAGGACCAGATGGGTTACATTCGAAGGTACTGAAGGAACTTAGCCAAGCCATAGCCAGGCCTCTGTACAAATTTTCATGGACACCCTAATGACAGGTATGATACCAGCTGATTTGGCAGAAAGCGAATGTGGTACCAATATACAAAAAGGGGAGAAGTTCATGGGGTTACTATAGGCATGTTAGCTTAACGTCAATAGGCATGATAAGAGACTATATGCAGGAATTTGCAAATTAAACTGGCATTAGTAGTAACCAACATGGCCTCATGAAGGACCGTTCTTGCCAGACCAACCTATTAACATTCTATGAGGAAGTAAGCATTAATCTAGACAGAGGAATACCAGTAGCTGTGGTGTATCTGGACTTTGCTAAAGCATTCGACACAGTACCCCACAAACGTTTATTTCATAAACTGAGGTGTATCGAGTTGGATGAAATTGTATGTACATGGGTGGAAAATTGGCTGCAAGGACAGATACAGAGGGTAGTGATAAATGGGTAATTTTCTAATTGGGCAAAGCTTGCGAGTGGGGTGACTCAGGGTTCAGTCCTGGGACAGATCCTGTTCATCTTATTCATCCACGACATAGAGATTGGACTAAAAAATTTGATTTCGGTGTTTGCAGATGATACAAAACTGTGTAGGGCAGTAGTTTCCGAACAGGAGATAACTGCACTTTAACAGGTCCTTAACAAAATTGAGGCCGGGGCTACAAAATGGCAAATGCGATTTAATGTTGAAAAATGTAAGGTTATGCACATGGGAGCAAAGAACCTGTGCGCAAACTACCACTTGGGCGGTACTACATTAGGGAAGTCAACTAATGGAAAAAGATCTAGGGGTGCTCATAGACCACAGATTTGGCAATAGTAAGCAATGCCAAGCAGCAGCCAGCAGAGCAAACCGGATACTGGCGTGCATTAAAAGAGGTTCCACGCAAGGGATAAAAGAGTAATCCTATCACTGTATAAATCACTGATTCAGTCTCATCTTGAGTATGCGGTGCAGTTTGGGTCGCCAACTCTCAGGAGAGACGTCACCGAACTGAAGAGAGTTCAGAAAATGGCTACACAATTAAGGGATAGAAGGCCTGAGTTATGAGGACCACCTTCAGCAATTAAAATATTTCACCTCAGAAAAGAGACAATTACGAGGAGACCTTATTACATAGTATTTGAGGTTGAATAAAGACATAAGTCCATCAAGTCCAACCTATTGCGTGTATGCATTTATGTTTGAGCTGGTGTGTGCGTGTGTATGAGTCCATGTGTGATTTTGCTCTCAGGAGTACCTGTACCCCTGTATGTTACAGTCTCCAAGGAACTTGTTCAAGAGTTTCTTGAATGATTCCACACTCCTGCGGCAGTGAGTTCCAGACCTTAACCGCTCTAACTGTGAAGAACCCCTTACACCCCGTGTGTTGAAAATTTTTTTCCACCAATTTTTGGTGGTGCCCTCTGGTCTTTGTTACAGAGCTAACCGTAAATAGTTTGTTAATAATATTGCTGTCACCATTGAACAGTTTATACAAGAAAATCATGTCCCTCCTTAATCTTCTAATCTCCAAAGAGAACGTATTTAATTTTAACAACCTTGTTTCATAGTTCAGGTCCTCCAACCCCCTAATGAGTTTGGTTGCCCTCCGCTGGACTTTTTCTAGCTCAAGGACATTTTTTCTGAGTACCGGTGACCAAAACTGGACCGCATACTCTAGATGAGGCCGAACCAGTGTGTAACACCTCTGCAACGCACGCCTAGGATCACAACTGCAGAGTAACGTAATTAACGGTTTAGTCAGTGAGCGGTCTCTATCATACTCTCTCAGCAACTTAGAGATGTATATGAGACCGGTAACATCATATAACCGTGGTGGAATAATGGGGTAATCAGGATCACTGTGACACCTTTTGAAGCGTCTGACACAACTTTAGTAGGAGCCCCAAGAGGCCAGTTGAGGATCAGCAAGGCAGGATGGTAAGTATGGTACCTCACTATGATTGGAGTACGCAACTTCCTACAGTATGTCCATACACAACACCATTGATATGGCAAGTCACAGGTAAATAAGTACAGTTCTGGTATGTCACAGGTGTGGGAAGAGATAACACAAGCAAAATAGTGATAACAGCAATAGTCCCTCCAGTAAGGCAATAACAATTCCCTGACACGTATGTAGTAGTAGTCAGGGCCGGACTGGGACTAAAAATTGCCCTTCAGGCATAGCAAACCCGGCCCGAACACAATCAGGTTGATTGTGTTCGGGCCGGCCCGGCCCACCGGGCAAGTGCCCGGTTTGCCCTATGGCCAGTCCGGCCCTGGTAGCAGTATAGCAATTAGCCACAGGTACTTGCGGTTGTGGAGGTCTCAACAAAGCTGTATCGCAGAGGGTGGTAGTTGGGAAGCAGAGCTGTGGCGCTATCACCCCAGGTACTTGCGGTTTCGGGCAGGAGGCAAGGTTAAGTTGGTTCCCCAGTACAACCACTACAGTTGACAGAGAAGTGGCGGCAGTCTGGGAGAAGCTTGGTCCCTTGTGCGGACTGCGGATGCAGAGAGTGAATCTTCAGTGTTCACTGTCACAAACAGTAGGACGCCGAAGATTCGTCTGGCCGCGGATTAAGGAGGCTTGTGCGTGTGCGCCGGAGGGAGGAGCTAGGGTACGTTGTGCGCGGCCCCAGAACGATACGGGGTAAGTCTCTTACACAGTGATCTGTAAAGTGGCAAAATTATAGACTTGTCCCTGGAATACATTCCCTTCTTAATGCTTGCTTTGTTTACAGCAGCCTGGCACTGCGAGCTATTCTTCAATCTGCGGGCTATAATGACCCCCAAATCCTTCTCCATTTCCGACTTCCCTAGTGTTTCACCCATAAGTGTATAGTCCATTTGCCTATTTTTAACTCCAAAGTGCATTACTTTGCATTTATCGACATTGAACTTCATCTGCCATACAGTTGCCCACTCCCTGATTTTATCCAGGTCTTCATGTAATGTTACAATGTCTAAATCCGTGTCTATTACCCTCCCAATTTTTGTATCATCAGCAAACACTGAGACGTGGCTATTTACTCCCTCCCCGATATCATTAATAAACAGGTTAATATCATTAATAAACAGGTTCTTTAATAATAAATTAGTCTTCAAAATTATCAATGGGGATCACAATATATGGAACAAACTGTTCAATCAGAAAACTGTATTGAGAACACTGGGACACAACAGGAGGTTGGAGAAAAGGGGGTTCAGTCTCAGAAATCGTTGTGGATTTTTTACTGTGAGAGTTGTATAAATATTTATTAGTTTCAAACAACAACCCACAATTCTCACATGTTACAAGACTAACAAACTAGAAACATCACATCAAGACAAAACATTGCATTAATCCCTTCTAAACTCCACATTAAACTTGTTATTCGTAACCCATTCCGTATCTGCACAGGCCTGGCCTTTCCAATTTCACCCCTTAACTCAGTGATGTAGGTTATAATTACCTGTGATATTTACTACCTCCTAATTTAATTTCATATGTGTTTCCATTTCTTGTGTTGTGAAAATGTGTATCAAAAGAAAATTACATTTATGTGTATACCAATTTACCCTTAAACACTTATATATCTAAGTAGCTATAAAATTATAAACCATTCTTTTATTGAGGGGGGATCTGTACGCTTCCAATGTAGAGGGATCAAACATTTTGCTGAATTCAGTAGATGAGGCGTAATAGTTTTTTTGTATTTGATCATTGAACCCTCGCTTTTATGGAATAGCATTACCCAAGGGTCCAGACTCATGGGTGTTCCCTGTATTGAGGAGATGATCTTACCCTCCCCCAACCAATATTTATTGATAACGGAGCACTGCCACCATACGTGTGCCACAGTCGCCCTTGTACCACAACCTCTCCAGCAGAGTGGTGAATTACTAGAATCTATTGAGTGCAATCTTACTGGAGTGAGGTACCATCTTGACAGGAGTTTGTAATTCATCTCCTCTATATGGGAGGATAACAAGGTTCTACATATTCGTTGCAGAATCTTTAATCTTCCTTGTTCTGATAGGGGGCTCCCCAGGTCCTCCTCCCATTGCAACAAAAACCCTGGGGTCGGTATGGGATTTATTTGTGTCAACTAGTGTGCTAGAAGTTATATAGTTCTCTTTGGGCAAGATAGTCCAGATAATATCACTTCCATTGGATTTAGCTCATCCATTGATCTAATTGGTTTTGGTAAGAGTTGCCAAAAATGGGTTAGTTGGTGATATCACCATTTATGCATCATTGATGGTGAACTTGATCGGCACATAGTTGGTAGTGATTTCAACACACCTCGATCCATCACATGATGTAATCGTAGTGTGCCATCTTCTATCCATTTACTAAAGTTTTTATCTAACTTCCCTGGTTCAAAGAAATCATGTCCTAGCAGGGGCATTACGGGTGAATTGTAACTCCATCCAAGTTTCTTGTGCAATAAATCCCATACATCAGTGTGCTCCCTACTAGTGGGTATAAGTCCTTTGTAAAACCTCAATATTGTTTTGGTAGCCAACATACTATACGCATTGCATATTTCCAACTCAATGACCACCCAGAGCTTAGTTGTCTTGTCAAAATGCCAGTTTAGTAGTCTAGACAGCACTACTGCCTGGTAGTAGCGTTTGAAATCAGGCAATGCTAACCTGTCCTGTGATTTTGCTCTTGTCAGGATGTTATATGATTTTCTCGCACTCCTCCTTCCCCAGACTACTGTGAGAGTAGTGAAATTGTGGAATTCCCTTCCACAAGCGGTAGTCTCTATGACAATAATGAGGTTTGAGTCTATTAATATTAAATAAAGCATTCTCTTGTCCCCCAGTTCAAAGCAAATGCAGGCCTTAATTTAGTTAATTTGCCAGTTCTCTCCATATTCCAAAAAACAGAGATCAAGGAAGATCAAACATACATTTACAATCCATATATCCTCAAAAACCTCTGTCATGCAAGTTTCTTTTATAAAAGGTATACTAAATTTTTAGTTTACAAAGAAAAGTATTAAAAGTATGGTAGAATCCAATCCAATTAATCGTGAATAAAACAATGATAGCTGTAATACAGTTCTGGATCCATCATATCATCATAATAGAGTAACTACTTGAAGTACTTGGTAGCATCAATTTTGTTTACACATTAACATAACATGACAAATACTGTATGTCCCATGTTACTGTGAAGATATTTTAATCTAAATAAAGCAGGGAAAAGGTGGACATTAGTGCAAGTGATCAAGAGTATGTTTCACTGTGTTTCTGTAAGTATCTGTAGCTGAAGACTATAGTATTAATTCAGATTAGATGAAGTGTTAAAACAAACAAATGTGAAAAAGATGCAGGTAAGTAAAGAAATGGAGGGGAAAACAGAGTGGAAGATTGGAATGGGGGTAGAGTACAGAGGATTGGGGTTCTGCTAGAGGGACTCTTGACCATGATGAGGAGTATTGGATTCAGAGATGCAGAGATTAGACCCCCCCTTCTAATTGGAGGTACTCTATCCAATAAGGCCATATTTAACAAGTACCTTGCATAAGCATCATTCAGTATAGCACAAGCTATGCATTGATCATTGTTCCCGTGATACGCTACTTGACCTCCCCAAAATTTAAAGTTGGCTGTCCTCAGGATTTGGCAGTTGCCTGCCTTGTGACCAAGAAGATAACATTGATTAATATTCTTTCATATTTGGTGAGGTCTCTGATCCTCTTATATTAATAATGCTTCCCAAGGGTTCTGCACTAGGTGACAATGAAGTATGGATGGATGAGATTATACATTTGGATCCACACAACTTCTGAACTCAGTGGGGGTACAGCACAGGAGTATATTTAGAAATTCTATCGGGCCAAGAACCATCATTAATACTTTATATAAATTCTCTAAAGTTACAATATTGGATGAGTTTTTGGCCACCTGTGACCAAATTGGGTCCCACTCCTTTTGCTCAAGGGTACCTACCAGCAGGGCCGTCTTTAATATTGATTGGACCCCGGGCAAACGATTTCTTGGGCCCCCCACCATGCCCCCCATGCAATATTGCCCACTATTTGCTGACAGGGCACAGCCACGCTGCAGCTGGGATGGATCCAAAAAATATTGTCCAGATCCTCCCCACTACCTGATTGACAGCTGACTCTACCTCTCTAGAGGATGTGTCCGCCCCATCCATCCCTCCAGTCAGCGTTGGGGGATCAGAGAGGGGAGGGGGGTATTCCTGCAAGGAGCCGTGACTGACAGTCACCGCTCTTTGCAGAGAGAGTGAGTGCAGCAACTGAGTGATCAGCGGTATGTGATCGCTCAGTTCTCGATCAAGAGAGCCAACCTGTGGCAGCTTCAGTAACTAGGGGAAAGAGCACATTTCACTCTCCCCATAATTCTACTTCCATGGTAAATGAGTGAATAATTCGCCACCTACCACTTCCACTGCATAGAATAGCAACAATAATAATAATGACACCTGAGCATGTCCCCTGGTGTCATTATTATTATGTCCCCATGGTGTCATTATTATTATGTCCCCTGGTTTCATTATTATTATGTCCCCTGGTGTCATTATCATTATTATTATGTCCTCTGGAGTCATTATTATGTGCCCCCCCCACCCGTGGTGTCATTATTATTATGTCCCCCCTGTGTCATTATTATGTCCCCTGGAGTCATTATTATTATGTGCCCTGGAGTCATTATTATTATTATTATGTCCCCTGGAGTCATTATTATTATTATGTCCCCTGGAGTCATTATTATTATTAGTATGTCCCCTGGAGTCATTATTATTATGTCCCCCGGTGTCATTATTATTATGTCCCCCGGTGTCATTATTATTATGTACCCCGGTGTCATTATTAATATTTTCCCCCGTGTCATTATTTTTATTTTAAAATAATAATAATAGTCATCACTACGGATGCACCGATACCGGTTTTTCGGTATCGAGTACCGATATTTATATTTCGGTACTCGCCCATACCGAGTACTGATACCGGTACTTCTGGTAGCATAGAGCCAGCTTCCCAGGCAATCAGGGAGCCAGGCAGCGTGTCATTACCCACCGCCCGGCTTCTTGATTGCCCGGGAAGCAGACTCCATTTTGTTTGGCCGGCTTCCCAGCCAATCGGCATCGAGGCCGGCCAAACGGATCTGACAATATGG
>NW_017308602.1:77945-92525 GCF_000935625.1 Nanorana parkeri | reverse complement strand
ACAGAATCTCACAAAATGGTGACACGGCCCCCCCCCCCTGCAGGCATCTCATTCCACTAACATAGACCGCTCTCCAAGCTCTCCTTGCATGTTTAATGTTGATAGGAAGTACGTGTAGGGGAGTGTGTATAATACCCAAAAGGGACCATGGGGATACAGCTGAATGCTACAACACATTGTTGGAATAGTGATGGGTGTCAACCTATCCCTGACATGTCGATATAGACATACTAAGTTGTAAATCCGAATATTCGGTAAATTGATACCCAATCGAAGATTGGGTTTGTAAAGTTTATGTAGGGCTATACGATGTTTTTTGCTCCTCCAAATAAATTTTAGGAAGGCATCTGTAAGAGTTTTAATATCTTTATGTTTGAGCAAGACAGGCAAAATTTGCATAGGATATAAAATTTGCATAGGATATAAAAGACGCGGGAAGCTAATCATTTTAATGAGGTGACCTCTGCCTAAAAAGGACAAAGGCAGCTCTCGCCAGGTTTGTAAATCTTTAGTTATACTCTGGATGATTGGTAAAATGTTTAAAGAGTATAGGTTAGTGGCGGTGGGAGGGATATGAATACCCAAGTAGGTAATATATTGCGTTTTTACTTGTAAACCAACATTTTTAAGCCAATGGGAATTTTCAGCAGAGGATTGTCCGTTAATAAACATAATTTCGCTCTTGTCTAGGTTCATTTTCAAACCCGAAAATCAACCATAAAAGGTAATATGTTCAAAAATAGTAGGTAGCTGTGAAAGAGGGTCAGAGATAATCAAAACAATGTAATCTGCAAACATTGCCAATTTGAACTCTTCTTTGCCTATGGGAATGCCCGTACAAACCCAAGACAAAGGTTCTAGTGCAATGTTAAAAAGTAATGGGGATAAAGGACACCCCTGGCGTGTACCTTTTTGTAATGTGAACGAAGTGGAAAGCATCGTAGAGGTAAAAATTTAGGCGGAAGGAGAAGTGGAGACAAAATTTAGAAATGGGCCAGAAAAACCCATCTTCATCATTACCGTAATGAGCCAATGCCAATTAACATTATCAAAGGCCTTCTCCGCGTCCAATGATAAAAGAGCGACAGGACGCTGAGAAGGACCCAATAATCAAATATGTTCCATGGCTAAAACTATTTTTCTGACATTTAAAATCGCAGAGCGACCTGTTACAAAACCTGACTGATTTTCTCCTATAAGGCAAGGTAAAATCTTGGCCAGTCTATCTGCCATTATTTTGGACAGACAGAGTGAGCAACGAGATTGGCCTATATGAGCCAGCTAAAAGCAGATCTTTACCTTTTTTCGGTAGTAATCGTATGTAAGCTTGGTTAAAGGTAGGTGGGTAAACCGAGGTGGTGAGAATATGATTAAAGAGCGGTGTGAGAAAATGGGGTGCTTCTTCTATGAGAATTTTATAAAATTCACTAGATAGACCATCCGGACCAGGGGCCTTGGCTTTGGATGATTTTTTTAAATAATATTTTGAATCTCCTGTATAGTAATCTCTCCGTTAAGTGAAAGGAGGTTGTCTTCCGACAGAGAAGGCAGATTCCCCGACTGGAGGAAATCCTCACCCCCTGTAAGATCAGAGAAGTTAGCCGTGTACAGTAATTCGTAATAATCCCGAAAAATCTTAGATACGGCAGTGGCATCACAATGAATATTACCTCCCGAATCGGATAAACGAGTTACATGGGACGAAGGTTTATTGACCCTTAGCTAAGTTGGCCAACAATTTGCCGGATTTATTACCACATTAAAAAAAAACAAGATCCTTGTCTGATCTAATTTGTCGTTCAAGGAGTTGGAGCCAGTGGCAAGGTAGGATTTTCTGACCTCCAGGCATGCTTTGCTATAATGAGCCAATTTCTTTTTAACCGCTGCATATGCCAAGATTCTACTCCTAAGTACTGCCTTTGCTGTTTCCCAAAACAGAATAGGGTTAGAAAGATGTTGCAAGTTGTCAGTGTAATACTCATGCCACCACGATTTAAGGTTTGTGCAAAAGCCCTTGTCAGACATTAGATAATTTGGAAACCTCCATATCACAGGTGGTGTGGAACATATCAGACCCTGCAAGGACAAAGCAATCGGTGCATGGTCTGATATCACCATATCCTCAATAGAAATTGACTCAATCTTATGAATAGTTGATGGTGCAGCCAGGAATAAGTCTATAGGCGAAAAACTATGATGAACATGAGAATAATGCGTATAATCTCTATCTAGAGGGTGATAGTAGCGCCAAGCATCCTCGAGCCCACTCGCTGAAAGCATAGTTGAATTTTTTTTGTCTTGGGGATTCCATGTAAGGCGTGAATTATCATCTCCTCGGCGATCTTCTGAGGGAGATGGCACCGCATTAAAGTCTCCACCCATCAGAAAGAAGGAATTAGGTTGTTGGGATGTAGCTTTGGATAAAAGGAAATCGCAAAAATGTTTATTGTCTGAATTGGGCCCATACACATTTAAAATATCCAAATGCCTGGTGCCAATACGTAGGGAGATGAAGGACCAGCGACCGTCCTGCATGTAGTGTTGTTGCTGAAGAACATCACAAGGGATCGATTTATTAATAAGAGTAACCACTCCTGCTTTCCATCCAGAGGCAGAAGCACCACATGCAAACCCAACCCAAGATTTATTCATGCGTTGAATGTCCTTGCCGGAAAGATGAGTTTCCTGAAGAAGAGCTATATCAGCCCGTAGCTTCTTAAGGTGACGTACTATTTTGGACCGTTTGTGTGAGGCGATCTCAGACCTTTTACATTCCACGAAATTAATTTCAAGGGGGGTCCCATGAGAATATTGAAGAAGGAGGCATTCAGAGATGAAAAAAATACAAACAAAGATGGAAAGGAGGACCAGGTGTCCCAGTGCCCCTGGTCGATCCAATGTCCGCAATTCCTTCAGGTAAGAGTAAATTAAACAAAGAGTGATAGAGTCGTGCGAGAACAGGTAAAGATATGGAGCAAAAACAGAAATCAATCCGTGGGATCTATAGACATGTTCAAGAGTTGGCATCTGACCTCTTTTTTCTAGGTGGACTCTTGATGGGCGATCCAGAGCCTGTTTCTACTGTGCGTTGAAGGAAGATTCTGGCATTATCAGGTGATGCAAAAGACGTAACTGTACCATCTTGGCCGGTGATACGTAAAGTTGCTGGATATGCTAAAGCAAACTTCACTCTACGCTGTACCAGAATTTGGCACACATCCTGGAAAGCTTTCCTACGTTTGGAGAGGTCAGCTGAATAATCAGCACACGAGGAGTTTGTGTCCTTCTGCCACAAGATTCCCCTGGGTACGATATATTTGGAACAACTGATGTTTGGCCGCGAAGTTTAAATAGCGTACAACGACTGGTCTCCGGTGAGCGTCATCTCTGGGTGCGCCTAATCTATGTGCCCGTTCCACTGCAAATGAACGAGAGAGACCTAGGGCTCGAGGGATGGTTTCAGCGCAGAATCTTGCAAGATCACCAGGCTTCAAAGATTCAGAGAGGCCGATCACTCGCAGATTGTTTCTGCGCGACCGGTTTTCCAGGTCATCTAATTTGTCAGCGAGCAGTAACATCTTATTTGTTGACGCTTTAAAGGAGAACTATGGTGTCCGTGTTTTTCCCCATAGTTCTCCTTAGGGTAACGGGAGGACACAAACTAGCGTCCTCCCGTTACCCTAAGCTCAGTATACCGCGAGCTACAGCTCGCGGTATACTGAGACACCGCAGCCGGAGCAGATCCCGACTTAGATGACTGGATCCGCCCAGCTGCGTGAGTGGCTATCTAGAGGCAGAGCCAGCTGTACCCGCCCCCTCCCCTGTCCGTTCCGCCAGTCAGCGCTGGCAGATCGGAGCGGGGAGAGGGGAATCCAGCCCCTCCCACTGTCACGGCAGAGAGCCGTGACAGGATCGAGAGGCGAGCAAACCCGGTATGTGTTCGCTCACCTCCCGATCTACTGAGCCAACCTGTGACAGTCTCATTGTCACAGGTCGGCTAGAACTATGAGGTGAGTGAAAAGCACTCACCTCATAGTTCTCCTTTAATGTATGCTTGTGTAACTTGGGAATCACTTTCCAAATTGTTAATACGTTTTTCCGCGTTTGTCAGTTGGGTATGATGTGACTCTAAGGTGGGAGCCATTTTGCCCATTTGTAATGTTATGGCATCCTCTATAATATTGGCAATATCATGTTTCAGGTGGGAGGCCAACTCTGAAGCTAGTTTGCTATAATCAATGCCACACGAATTTTGAGGAAGAATAGTTGCACCAGCTGAATCTTCAGGTGCACGGTGCATCATAGACTCAGCCGGCGCCATTTTGTGGGCCGCACCGTCGCTGTCACTGATCTCCTGTAATGAGCGTCTGGCCATGGACGGGCGAGAGAAGAATTTATCCATGGGAGATTACGAATTTCGGCAGGTGTCAGCAGCGGTAACGAAATAGCCAGATAAGAAGTGTCTGATGAAGATCCAAGTCGTTGCGGGACGGAGAGCTGTGGAGACGCTTTTACCTCATCAGGCGCCGGAACCGGAAGTCCCGAAATTTCCTTTCTACTAAGTATTCCACGGTCAACTGTTAGTGGTATAACAAGGTGGAAGCAACTGGGAATAACAGCAACTCAGCCACAAAGTGGTAGGCCACGTAAAATGACAGAGCGGGGTCAGCGCATGCTGAAGTGCATAGTGCGCAGAAGTCGCCAACTGCCTGCAGAGTCAATAGCTACAGACCTCCAAACTTCATGTGGCCTTCAGATTGGCACAACAACGTTTTGTAGAGAGCTTCATGGAATGGGTTTCCATGACAGAGCAGCTGCATCCAAGCCTTAGATCGCCAAGTGCAATGCTAAGCGTTGGATGCAGTGGTGTAAAGCACGCCACCACTGGACGCCTCCATGTGTTCTCTGGAGTGATGAATCATGCTTTTCTGTCTGGCAATCCAATGGTTTGGCGGTTGCCAGGAGAACGATACTTGCCTGTCTGCATTGTGCCAAGTGTAAAGTTTTTCAGGGTATGGGGTTGGGCTTGGCCCCTTAGTTCCAGTGAAGGGAACTCTTAAGGCATGAGCATACCAAGACATTTTGGACAATTTCATGCTCCCAACTTTGTGGGAACAGTTTGATGATGGCCCCTTCCTGTCCCAACATGACTCCACACCAGTGTACAAAGCAAGGCCCATAAAAAGATGGATGAGCGAGTTTGGGGTGGAGGAACTTGACTGGCCTGCACAGAGTCCTGACCTCAGCCCGACAGAACACCTTTGGGATAAATTACAGCAGAGACTGCGGGCCAGGCCTTCTCGTCCAACATCAGTACTTGACCTCACAAATGGGCTTCTGAAAGAATGGTCAAACATTCCAAAAGACACACTCCTAAACCTTGTGGATAGCCTTCCCAGAAGAGTTGAAGCTGTTATAGCTGCAAAGGGTGGGCCAATTCAATATTAAAACTTTTAGAAAATAAAGTTTTTAAAGGAGCAGTGATTTTAACATCACTTAAAGGGTAACAATAAAAATGAAAAATTCCTTTAAATATCATGCCTTATTTTTCTGCTTGCCTTTTTTTTTTTTTTTTTTAAGCCTACGGTTCCCCCTCCCAAACAATACCAGACACTTCAGGTCTGGTAGGAATGTTAGAAGGGACCCAATTTAAAAAAAAAACATGGGGTTCCCCCCAAAAGTCATACCAGACCCTTAAGGTCTGGTAGGAATTTTTAGGAGGAACCCCACCCCAAAAATGTGGAAAAGAAAAGTGGGTCCCCTCTAAAATTCCATACCAGACCCTTGATCCCAGCATATGCCTGGTAGGGCCGGAAAGGGGGGGGGACGAGCAACCCCCCCTCCAATCCCAGGCCACATGCCCTCGGCATTGGGAGGGTGCTTTTTCAGGGTCGCCCCTGGAAAAGCACCTTGTCCCCGTGCCAATGGGGATAAGGACCTCTTCCCCACAAGCCCTGGGGCGTTCTGGGGGTGTGGGCAGGTGCCGTATTCACATCAGGGTACCCCTTTACTAAAGGGGCGCCCATATGCAGCCCCCCTTGTGAATGAGTAAGGGGTACCCATTCACTAAAGGGTTAAAAAAAATTAAAAAAGCAGACTTTTGGAAAAAATCCTTTAATTGAAAAAAAAACAAAGGATTTTGACAAGTCCTTTATTGTTAAAAAAAAAATGGATCCACCGACGTAATCCAGGGTCAATCACGACATTCAGCATTCTCCACGACGACCACGACTCATCGAAATAAAAAATAAAACAGTAAAAAATTAATAGAAATAATTTTTAAAAAACCCAGACGACCGACGTCCCATTCACTCGCGACAGACACCTGCTGCAGAATGGTATTTTGACAAATGCCGGTAACATATAAACATTTGGGCGGAGCTAGCAGTGATGTCTAGCTCAGCCCAACTGTTTACAGTTGTAACAGGTTCTCTGTGGGGGTAAAGTCTTTAGCTTTAGCCAATCAGGGCTCACAAGGCACAGGGCCCTGTGCGGGATGCTCGGCGGGTGAACAGCCCGCCTAACACCCTGACAGTTCGTGTGTTCGACTCGAACACACGAACTGCTGATGTTCGAGTCGAACTTACATGCTCTGTTCGATACAGCCAGCTATTCGGTGGGTCTTCCACAGGACAAAGTCCATACTGTCAGAAGGCGTGTGAGTATGGTACTATCCAGGATACACCTTCCGGCATCCGACTGTCTGAAGATTATAGGGACAGTGTCCTCAACGATCTCAATGGTCAAGTGGGCCAGATGGAATTTCACACCCTTCCAGACAGGTTTCCTCGACCAACAGGACCGGAAATCCTTGTTTTAATGGATCAGGATGTCATCACCCATGACCTCCTCCCTTTTGTGGTGGCTAAAAGCACTGAATCTTCTCAATTGTCACCAGCTAGATACAGGGTTTAGGATTGTAATCACCTCAGGAGCCTCACGTGGATGGGGGACACACCTAGGAGATGCGTTCATTTCAAGGCAGGTGTCCAACCATGGAGATAGGAACTGTATCCAAGGTATTGAAACTCGGAGCGGCTTGGCACGCTCTTATAGCATTTGCTTCCTTAATCAGAGGGAAAAGGGTGTTGCTCCAATTAGACAGCAAAACTGCTGTTTCATTTATTCAAAGACCGGATGGAACAAGAAGCAGGACGCTACTGAGGGAGGTCAGGCCGCTTCTGTTATGGGCCCATAACAACCTGCTAGACCTCAGAGCAACATACATCCTAGCACCACAGAATTACTTGCGGACCTTCTGAGTCGCAGAATGTTTCACCCACACGAATGGTCTCTGAATCAGGAAGTGTTTCTTCAGCTTTGCAAGCACTAGTGGCATCCAGATGTGGATCTAATGGCAACTCCAACCAATATCAAATGTTGGAGCTTCATGTCCTGTGTGAAATTTCAGTCAGCCAGCATATGTGTTTCAACCGATTCCAGTGATCGTTCAACTATTACTCAGAATACTGAAACACCAAGGCGCGGTGATAGCAATTATTCCATTTTGTCCTCACAAGCCCCAGTATCCCCTTCTACAATCCCTGGCAGTAGCTCCTCCATTCCGGCTATCAACGTTACTGAATCTCCTCTTTCAAGCTCAAATGATACATCCAGCTCCAGAGAGATATTGTCTGTCGGCCTGGAAATCGAAGGAAAAAGGTTAAGAAGTCAGGGTTTTAGTTCCTCAGTCGTGGCTACCCTGCTTAAAGCCCTGAACTGTCCACAAATTCAGTTTATGGCAGAGTGTGGAAAAAGTTTACCGAGTTTGCAACCAACAGCAATTTTTTTTTTTGTGTTGGACCCCTTGTGGTTAGCGTGCTTGTATACCTTTTTGGATCCCTGCTTTGTGCTGATTCTCCTGTGCTTGTGAACTTCCTGTTGGCCATTCCCCCCTTTGCTTGTGATCTCCCTGTTGGCTATTTCCCCTTTGTTGTAGTTCCCATGTGCAGGTCTCCCACCTTGTTTGTGGGAGACCTGCACAAATAAATGGAATTGTTCAAGAAACTTTTGGACGATTTCTTAAGGGACCGTAATATACAGGGGTACGGGTACTCCTAGAATGAGATCCTAATAGGTTGGACTTGATGGACTAATGTCTTTATTCAACCTCAAATACTATGTAACTATGTAACTATGTTTGTAGGTTTTCCCCCCACCTTCTCTGTGTTCTCTTCTGTGTACCCGGTCGTCATATGACACTTTTTGGGCACATTACAGAGTCGATCCAGTGGCCCTTACCACCTTTTTTTACAGTCTGCAGTGCACCTTAAAGTGACCAGAAAATGGGGGGAAATGTGGGGTCCCCCTAACATTCCTACCAGACCCTTGATCCGAGCAAAGGCCCGGCAGGGCAGGAAAGGGGGGACGTTCGAGCGCCCCTCTCCTTGCGCCTTACCAGGCCACGTTCCTTTTACATTGGGAGGGTGTCCCCATGCCGATGGGGCAAGGGCCTCTCCCCCACAACCCTGACCCGGTGGTTGAGGGGGGTCTGCGGGCAGGTGGGGTTATTTGCATCCTGGTATACCTTCAATTAAGGGGGCACCCAGATGCAACCCCCCCTTGTGAATGAGTAAGGGGTACTTGTACCCCTACTCATTAACTAAAGGGTTAAAATTCAAAGTAAATAAACAAACCAAACAAAATCCTTTAATTGAAAAAAAAAAAAAAACTAGTCAATTTTTGACTAGTCCTGTAATAAAAAAAAATTTAAATTGCTCCATCGATGTAATCCAGCATTAGTGATGGGCCGAACACCCCGTGTTTGGTTCGTATTTGAAAAACAAACAAAAATTTAAAATCACTTAAAGGGTAAAAAAAAAAAAAAATCCTTACTTGTGCGAGGTTGTGCCCCAGGACCGAGTGTACCACCAGAGCCAGATATTTCAGAATGCCTTAGTGCCCCAAAAAAATGGTGTATCTCCAGGCCCCCAATCCCCCATAACAGGGGTGGCTGAGTGCCCGGATAAACACAATGGGTCTAACAGTCTCCTGTAATTATCTCCCCCCCATGGCGAGGCCGGATAATGAGATGTGAACTACAAGATGATGAGATCTAGTGCAATAAGGACAGCCACCTACTTATCCTAAGAGTTCTCAAGGTGGCTCAGCTCCATCACTTGTTTGTAATTAGGCCAAAGCAATCCAACAACCCCAAATCTTGTCAAACTTCCCAGGGCATCCTCTATTGAGATAGGCCGCCTTGTACAGATGTAGGGAGGAATCTACAACACCCCTCCACTCCGCCAGAGTAGGAGGGTCTTTCCTCTTCCAGTGTAGGACCACTAGCTTCCTAGCAGAGAGCAACAATATTCCAGTCAGTGTGCGCAGGGCAGTGGTAGGGGCAACCTGTTCAGTGAGCCCCATCAAGCATACCGATATAGTTTGCGGAACAGGGAGTGCTATAACCTGTGAGATGAAGTCAGTTACTAGTTTCCAGCATCCCGCAATCCCCGGACAATCCCAAAAAATTTGACGAAAATCAGCCGGTTGTGCTAAATAAACATGTGTGTGTGGGGGGGAGGTGCAGGGTACAGTTCCAGTGGTTGTTTATATAATGGGGGGGGGCGAAAAAAATTTTCTGCCCCGGGCGCCCAGAACACTGGTTACGCCACTGGGCGTATAGTAAACTCGATGCAGGATTTTAAATTGTAAAAGCCTGTCCCTGATAGAAACCAGGTGGGAGAAGGGGTAGTCCCACACCTCCTCCCAGTCGTCATCAGAGAGATCCGGCACGTCCATTACCCATTTTTGTTTGCAAGGGAGCTTATGAACACCCTCCGTGGCTGATAGGGCTTGGTACACCAGCGATAAAGGTTTCTGTATACCCTCCCGTCGGAGCATGGATTCCAGAGGCGAAACCGTAAGGGAACAATGAGGCCCCTACATCTGCGCCTGGAAGGCATGCTGTAACTGTAAAATATCTAAATAGGTAGCTATTTGGAAGTTTAAATTTCTCCTGCAGCTCTGCGTAGGAAACAAGTGAACCGGTCAAAGTCAGATCCCCCAATGTCTTAACTCCTCTCATTGGCCAAATGTGAAAGTCAGGGATAGCCATAAAATGCCTCAGTCTCGGGTTGTTCCACAGGGGAGTATGTGGCGATAATTGAGCACCTTCTGGGTACAGGATTTTACACACCTCGTCCCAAGCCCTAAGAGTTGCCTCCATAGGGGCTGTCAGGGGATATGGCGCCCCCACTCCCCTATAAACCAACCCCGTAAGAGCCGCATACGACCCCAGCAGCGCAGCCTCTGTCACCACAGCAGCATCACCATCCTCCGCCGTGAGCCAGCGGTGGGCTACCACCATCTGGCCTGCTAGGTAGTATTTCTTGAGATTAGGTAATGCAAGGCCTCCCTGAGTCCAGGGCTCCTGGAGAAGACTGAGCTTCACCCGTGGAGTCCTGGAATTCCAAACAAAGGTGGAAAAGAGTCCATGCATCTGTTTAAAAGCGTTACGTACCCGTGTGGGAGCATTGCGGTGGAAGTACAGCAGGACAGGGAGTACCTTCATCTTAATGAGATTAGTGCGTCCTATGAGAGTCAGCGGTAGGTGCATCCATGCCTCCAGCCTGCGTTTAGTGTTTGGTAACAGAGGAAGCACATTCAGTTTATAGTAGTCTCCCACCCCCGCAGTAATTGTAACCCCTAAGTAGGTAAGTTTGTCCACCCATTGGAGAGGAAGATCAGGGTCCGTCTGCAGCTTAGTCAGAGGACTCAGTGGTAGGTTATGTGACTTTGACCAGTTCACCCGCAACCCTGAAAACACAGCAAATTCCTCCAGCACCTCCAACACTGCACGCAGGGATGGCCCAGCATCAGAAAGAAACAGGATGAGGTCATCTGCGTACAGTGCCAGGCGCTCCTCCACCCCCCCACCTGAATACCCGCTATGTTCGGGGAGGATCTGAGGGCCACAGCCAGGGGTTCCATCACCAGAGCGAATAAGGCTGGGGATAATCGGCAACCCTGATCGGTGCCCTGCTCCACTGCAAAGGGTGCAGAGAGAGCATGGCCAATTTTTAAGGCCGCCCTGGGTCTATTGTACAGTAAGTCTATCCATTGTCGAAAACATGGTCCAAAACCCATAGATCGGAGTACTCGGGCCATGAATCCCCAATCTACTGAGTCAAATGCCTTGGTTATGTCCAGGGACACCAATGCTCTGGTGCTCTCCACACCTTGCGATAGGTGGATATGGGTAAAAACCCGTCGCAGATTGGTGTCCGTGGACTTGCCCGGCATGAACCCTGTCTGGTCAATATTAACCAGTGAACCTATCACCTTGGACAGTCTAGTTGCCAGCACCTTGGTAAGAATTTTTAGGTCCATATTGAGAAGAGCTATGGGTCTGTAAGAGGAACACAGGAGAGGGTCCTTGCCGGGTTTAGGGAGCAGCACCACATGTGCATCCCGGAACGAATCTGGGAGCCCACCCGTCTCTAGGGAAGATGCATATAGGTCCCGGAGCCTGGGGGCCAGTTGCCGCGCGTACAATTTATACCATTCCCCAGGTAAGCCATCCGGCCCTGGCGATTTCCCATTAGGGAATGAAGCAATGGCCGCCAGTATCTCAGGAACCGACACATTTGCATCCATACTTCCACTGTCCACCATGCCCAAAGCCGGCAAGGATAAGCCCCCCAGGAGTCCCTCCAGGCGCTCCGAATCATACGTTGGGATCTTGGAATATAAGTGTTGGTAGTACCTCTGAAATTCCTGCAGGATGTCCCGAGGCTCCGTAACCCGATCACCCCTCTCACCCAGAATACATGGAATAGATGTTTGAGTCCTCTGATCCGCCACTAGGAGGGCCAAAAGTCTACCATTTTTGTCACCCCGTCCAAAGAGCGATTCACGGAGTTACCGCAGGGAGCATCTAGTCATCTACACATGGTGTAAATTGAGGGCCCTGCGTGCCACTCTCAGCACCTCTAGAGATGACTCCCCCGGGGAATCCGCGAATGCCGCCGTACACCCAGACTCCACCCTCTGCAATTCCTCCAAGGTTGCGTTGAACTCCACCCGGGAGGCCTTAATAGCCGAAACATATTCCTCCCTCACATTAGCTTTAAAGGCATCCCACACCACATTAGGGGATGCTGTACCCTCATTTACCTCCCAGTACCCATCCATAGCAGGGACAATATGTGCCGAAACTGTTTCCACGCTCAGCCAGCTTGGTGACAGCCTCCAACACCCAGAGCCCCCCGGACCAGGGAGCAACAAGGAAATTGATAGGGGGACATGGTCTGATAATCCCCCAGGTACAACTAGATTAAGCAGATCTTTGTTGCCAAAGCCCATATCTATACGGACCGAGGAGCCATGAGTGTGGGAGAGATGAGAGTACGCCCGCTGTCCCGGATTTTTCCATCTCCAAATCTCCTCCAAGCCGGCCGCATCCGCCCAGGATATCAATTCCAATCCCGCGGGTCTGGCCACATTGGATGAGTCTAGAGAGGGGTACAGTATGTTATTGAAGTCACCCGCTATTAGGAATAGCCAGTTCCGGGTGTGATGTAGTATCCGCCGCCTCCTGATGGAGACTAAGCCATCCGCAAAAGATAAGAATGTGGGGCAGCCTTCGGGCTTTGAGGAGAACAGCAGGAGGTGTTGCTTACAGAGTCCACCTGAGTCCTTGGTCGCCCCAAACCTAACTCCTGCCCGACAGTAAGGTGAGATCACGTGACATTCCCAAAGCAGGGCAGTCCTGATGAGTCCAGGCCAGGAAAGTAAACCAATAAACGCAGATCCCTCTTATCCCAATACATCCAGCCAGTCTCCAATACATCCAGCCAGCCTGGGCCGGGGTATCAAAAAAGTGAACCTTGCCTGAATGCTGGACACGTAGTTTACTCGGATAAAACATGCCATATTGGATCCCCTTCTCCCGAAGTCTGCGACGCACATCCACGAACGATCTCCTTTGCTTCTGGATCTCTGCGAAAAAATCACCAAAGAACCGAAGTTGCGCGTTACCGCAGCACATGTCAGGGGACTTGCGAGCTGAAGCCAGGCGTACCCTCTGGTACTCCAATAATGCGCACATTATTTCTCCTCATGCGGTTCTCCGCGTCATCCACCTTTGCAGCGAGTACACGCACTTCATGTTGCAAATCAGTCATTGCAGCAGTATGGCCCTGCACCGTGTCCTCCACCTGCGACACCCTCGTTTCTGCCGTGGTTAGGCGTGTACGGATTTTGTCTAAATCATGGCGGATCAGGGTGCATTCAGCAGCCAGGTGGTCAATTTTGGCCGTGAGAGTGACTTGGCACCCCTCGATCGCAGCCAGGATTGCAGAGGTGCCTGCAGCCCCTGGGGTATGTGGCTCCATCTTCCCAGTAGTAGGGGTCCGTGGTGGCCCGTCACTTACCCCCTCCACGTTATCCCCTTCCATATTCAGCAGCGGCAGGGGAGTTCAAGATGGCGCCGGCCTTTCCCCCACCTGAGCCCTTCATTTTCCGGGTGGATCTTCTCAGCGCTGCGGCACGTCTGCGGGACCTGGCGGACATAGATCGTCGCTCAGGTGAGTCCAGCACAGAGTGAGGGACCGGGACCGGTTAAATGGTGCGGTAGGCAGGAGGAAAGACAGGATTTCCCGAGTGGAGGCAGCGGAGCTTCACCCGACACGTGCGCTCACTCTCACATCGCGGCCACGCCCCCGTGTGGTGTTCCCCCTTTAAGTCATACCAGGCCCTTAAGGTCTGGTAGGAATTTTAAGAAGGAACCCCACCCCCAATAATGGGGGGAAAGCCATGGGGTCCCCCCTAAAATTCCATACCAGACCCTCCATCCGAGCATAGGCCTGGCAGGGCCCAAAAGGGGGGGGGCTTTGCCCAATCATGGCTCTAATTCAATACTGAGCCCTGATTGGGACTTTAACAAATCAGAGCTTCAGAGGGCATTTTGCCTTATAGAATGTCCGCAGTCGAACAAACCGTTAACTGCCGATGTTCATCCCTATCCAGCATCAAACATGATGCACGACACCCGCCAAAATAACATCATGTGTGGTTACAAATATGTAAAATGTATCATTTAGAAAAATGTGTGTGTGTGAAAAATTAAAAATATGTAATATACTATTTAGTTAATAGTACAGTTCAATAAATCTTCTTCTTTTCTTGATAAGATGATCTTCTTCTTTAATAATTGTGTAGTGTTAATAAAACTTGAAAATATAGCCATTGCTATAATAAACAAAAACTTTGAGCGCCAAATCTTCTTCCAGAAAAGGCTCTTCTCATCTTCTTCAGAATCTCTTTCATCTGAAGGCATCTAGAAGCATCATATTACCTTCTAGCACTGACTTGTAAGTCACTTCCTGTAACAGAAATGCAGTATCATTACTTAGGAAAAATAATTTTCATTGGCTAATGTGTAACTACATTTATCTATTACTATGTATACTTTAGATCAATTACATGATCTTCATCCTTATGTGGTGCAAATATGTTAATAAGTAGTTTTTATTCATTATAAAAACCTATGTGAGAACATTCCTATTTATATACTTCATGTATTATGAGGAAATATTCAACTTTTTCCCTACTTTAGGAAAACTTAAATTCTCATGT
>NW_017308602.1:64122-74888 GCF_000935625.1 Nanorana parkeri | reverse complement strand
ATGTATGTGTATATATGGTATACTGTATACTATAACTTTTTATTATTGTTATATATTATTTAGATTTTATTAGTATTTTTTTTAATTAACATTATATGGCAAGACATGATGCAGTAAAATGTCTAGACCCGCAGGATTGTGTTACAAGAATTCGTCTGTAAAATTTCTGGACTCCCTTCACACACTCCCAGAAGTCCAGAAATCTTATGGGTCCAGAGAAGTGATAGAACACCGGCCGAAAATAATTACTTGGTGCTGGAGCTAACAGGAGCAGCTATGCGGTCTGCATCTAACAGAAATGCAGACCGTTAAGCTGTTCACACAAGTCAGGTATGGCGTTCACCGTACAGAATTGGCCCGCTGACTGGTACTTTGAGACCTCTGCTCTAGAGGATCCCTGCATGTATACTTTTGGCTCTGTTGCTGCTTGAGTTTTATGTCATAGCCTGCCTTTTCCTCCTTAGGATATGCATGTTTTTTTGGAGCTATTATTCACATGGATCTGACATTTGCATGCCTATGATCTGGAGCTTATATTAGTGCTGATACTATGGCTGCTTCTACCTCCATGAGACGAGCTCTCCAAGATTTAACCTCGGGTTGACATTTATAACTATATGTGCGCAATTAAAATACAGCAAATTTGCTCCTCACTTCTTGCTTAATCACCAAATAACTGACTTTCATCTGTCTGTTGAGTATTTTATGTGCTGTTATGCTTTTCCATTCTGCATGTTAATATAGACTATTAGCATATTGCAAAATTTTCACATTCATGCTAACATGCTTTGAGCTTTGCTACTTTGCCATTGTCCTACCTTTCACTCTGACTCTGTTAACTCTTTGATGTATGCTGCTGTTTTTTAGCTGTAGTGCAGTTTGGGAGGGTGATTGCATTGTCAAAATATTATTATATTTTAATCACACAGTGGGATATTTTATGTTGGGGTGTACATTTAGGTGTATTGTACCATGCAATTTAATAAAGTGTATTTTGATACCTGTTCCTTTTACCATCTCTAGTCTATTGTTTTGTAATATGGGGTAATACACTGTATATTCCTGTATGGAAGTCCACATAATTTGATAGTTCACTTAAATAGTAGAAAGAATCTAGGGGTCCAAAGATATAGTCAAAGTTTTATCTTGTGAAAATGTGCCTGCTTTAGCATAAAGGTTAGATAAATGAAATTCATTCAAAACCTCTCCAGGGTTGCTAGTAAGGGCATGGCATCTTGTTTTCAGAGAATTTGGGTTATATTTTCCACACACTGCAGACAGTTAACCAACATGGCATCAGGCTTATTGCTTTTTATATAAACTTTTTGCTTGGATTACCTAGGCTGACTCTCCGTTATATATATTTCTTTATTTAGCATAAATTAAGTTCTGCTTTGATTTTGTCTATCTAACATTTTGGTTTTCACATTCTTTGTGTTGCTACACAATTTGAAAAAAATGGTCTCTCACTTTATATGCTTTCTATACAGTGGTAGTAAAAGAGACCACATAATTGTAAAGTTTGAAGTATCACTTGTTTAAATATTACACTATATCTGAGTGTGATAGGATTTAGTTGTCAGGCAACACTTCCACCGCCCGCACATCTGCTGCCCTGGTGAGACCCTGCGCATCTGCCCCTGCTGCCCAGGTGAGACCCTCCGCATCTGCCACTGCTACCCTGGTGAGACCCTCCGTATCTGCCCCTGCTGAGACCCTCCGTATCTGCCCCTGCAGAAACCCTCCATATCTGCCCCTGCAGAGACCCTCCTCATCTGCCCCTGCAGAGACCCTCCTCATCTGCCCCTGCAGAGACCCTCCTCATCTGTCCCTGCAGAGACCCTCCTCATCTGTCCCTGCAGAGACCCTCCTCATCTGCCCCTGCGGAGACATGGAGGGAGGGCCCTGAGAAAAAATCTTGCACCAGGTCTGCCACTGGTGTGTCTGGTGAATCAGAGGAAGTAGTGTAGGATTAATCCAGTTTTGGGTTTAGGACTACAATGGGATCATTCTTGTCTTGATGGAGCTCAAAAAGATGGGATATAAAGGGCATTTGCAAAGTGTTAGGGATGTAGTAAGTCAAAATTTCAGTATCTGAGCCTTGAAGTGTGCCATTCAGTGACGTGCCGTGCCTGCTGTGCTGGGTGAGCATCCCCTAGCGGTAACCAAGCTGTGTGGGGAGGAGGAAGGGAGGAGACAGGGAGGTGCCTCCCTGTCCCTCACTTGCTGGTCACTGCTGAGCCTTCGAGATCGATGGCCTCTGTGGGTTTTTTTTCTTCTTTTTTTTGATTGGACAGCTTGGGCCAATGGCGCTTTGCCATTGGTCCAAGCCGACCAAAGAGATCACGCCTCTTGCCTCACCAAGTTAGGTTACACAAGCAGTGGAGAAGCCCGCTGCTGTGTAACCTAACTACCTGTCAAAAGCCGGATGCAGCGCCGCCTGTAATTAAAAGGCAAATTGTGTATGTCTTACTGCACTCCTTACCGGATCTCCTAGGAGATGATGTCTGTAATAGGGTGCTTGTAGTGACCACGGAGGCACCGTGTAGTCTAGTAGTAATTCCAAAGGATGTCACCAGCACTCCAAAAGTAGATTCAATAAATTTTAATGACAACGGTCATTCAAAATCACAAGTACTTTTAGGGCCGCGTTGGGTCCCCGTCATCAGGCTGTAGTTCGTATTATAAGTTTGTTACTTTACTGTTTTTTTGGATATGTTATTTACTTTTCTCTCTTGTCTCCCCCTCCTCGGATCTTGCAACCTGTTGTCCTCCCGACACCGCTGCACCAGCTGCTGGCTCATCCCCGACCCCATCTCCTGAGTGGTATGAGGTTGATACATTATCTGCGCGCCCAGGCAAGGTAAATTATGGCGACTAAATTTACCCTGATCTCCCACAATGTACAAGGTCTAAACTCTCCCTCTAAACGCCATAAAGCATTTAATTACTACTCCTCTTGTCACGCTGATATAGTATGCCTACAGGAGACTAAGTTTGCCACTGATTCCTGCCCGAAATACTTACACAAACACTATACCCAGTTCTATTGTGCAAACTTTAACGAAAAGAAACGTGGAGTGATGATTGCATTTTGTAAATCATTCCCCTTTATTTGCGATAAACAGATAGCGGACCCAACAGGTCGTTACATTATCCTTCTGGGGACAATACTAGATGTTGACGTCACCATTGTTTCTTACTATACCCCCAACACCCACCAACTTCGGTTTCTTTCCCACTTATTTCAAGTAATTAAATGCCACGCCACGGGACTACTTTTACTAGCAGGGGACACCAATTTAGTGACCGACCCCGACAAGACAATGAAAGCCAGAGCCCTGCCTTCGGGCAGGTCCCCAACCTCAGATAATCTCCTACTCTCAAACATGTTAAGTGATAATCGCCCAGTGGATGTGTGGCGGGAACTGAACCCCACAACAAAAGATTATACCTTTTTCTCTAATCCCCACCAAATTCACAGTAGAATAGATCATGTCTTTACTAATCAACAATCTCTAGATTCTTTCTCTAAAGCGACCATTAAGGCTACTCCTTGGTCAGATCACACCCCCAACTTAATACAATTTGACCTAGAAGGTAGTAGACCTAGACACAGCCACTGGCGTATCAATGACTCCCTTCTCTCGACTATTGACAATTTGCCGTACATTGAGCATTGTGCTCGCCAATACTTTGAAATTAACGAGGGTTCAGTCGCCTCCCCTGTGAGTTTATGGGAAGCTCATAAGGTTACCATGAGAGGACATCTGATCGAGTTAGCTATTCGCAGAAAGCGAGAACGGTTGCGGAAAATTGAGGCCCTGCAGGAGAGCCTGGTGCGCCTTGACCGCACCCTGAAAAATAAATATAAAACATGTGCTCAGCTGTCCTCTGTGAGAACCCAGTTGAACTTGATGCTGGACCAGCAGTCGGAGAAACACCTGCGGTGGTCCAAACACAAGTTCTATTCCAGAGCTAACAAACCTGGTTCCTTGTTAGCGAGGAAACTAAATACGCTACCTTCCCATGCAGCCCCAATCCGCCTGCGAAACTCCCAGGGTAATGTGACGGCCAACCCAGTCAAGATCTTGGATCTCTTTATGGACAACTTGAAAGCCCTCTATGCTAGCCAACAAGCCTTCCGAAACTCCACTGCCGAGGAACTCTTTACTAATATCACTCTCCCTCAGATTTCTCGAGGCGATTTAGAACTCTTGAATTCTGATGTTCAGGAAGAGGAAGTCCTTAGTGCAATCAAACAACTGAAACCCTCCAAAGCACCGGGTCCGGATGGCTTATCGGCCCTCTATTATAAGAAACTAGCCCCCATTCTGTCCCCCAGATTGACGACTTTATATAACTCACTTAAAAATAACCTGGAACTGCATTTGTCCTCGCTCCTGGCATTTATTGCCATGGTCCCGAAACCTGATAAAGACCCTCTAGATCCTAGCAACTACCGCCCGATATCGCTTTTAAATATTGACATAAAAATACTAACGAAAATCTTGGCCAAACGTATTAAAACCTTTCTACCCACGCTTGTACATGGAGATCAGGTGGGATTTATCCCGAGGCGACAGGCTAGTGACAATGTTCGGAAAATTGTACACATTATTGATATCCTTAAGTCCGGAGGCATCCCAGGATTTTTATTGTCCTTAGTCCTCCAGAGAGCCTTTGACTCCATTTCCTGGGACTACTTAACATATGCCTTGGGAAAATGGGGCATTCATGGCTCATTCATGGCATGGCTTCACACCCTTTATTCCAATCCTACAGCTCAGGTGAAATATCTGGGGTGTACGTCATCAGCATTCCCTATAGCCCGAGGTACGCGTCAAGGATGCCCTTTATCCCCGGCCCTTTTTGCGCTAGCTATTGAACCCCTAGCAATTCTGATACGTTCTAACCCCGATATCAAGGGAATTGAATTAGCAGGAGTAGAATATAAAACCAGCTTATTTGCCGATGACGTCACGCTTACGCTCACTCAACCTCATACCACTGTCCCGAATCTCCTCGCTCTGCTACAGCGCTTCTCAGCTATATCTGGTCTTACAGTCAACTGGGGCAAATCCGCTGCCTTAAATGTGAATCTGTCCCAATCCTCGTATGACTGTCTATGTGCGAACTATTCATTCTCCTGGGCTAAGCACTCTATAAAATACCTAGGAATACATATTACACCTACCTATGAGACCTTATATGCTGCAAATTATATACCGCTTTTCCGCTCTTTGAAACATCTCATGACCAAATGGCAGAATCTTAACCTCTCCTGGTTTGGCAAAGTGGCTGCTATTAAGATGACATTGTTGCCTAAACTCCTTTATTTTTTTCGAACTTTACCTGTGGCAATATCACCTTTTGCCTTACCTTCCCTACAGCGGCAAATCTTACATTTTATCTGGCACCCCAAGAAAGCTAGAGTTGCTAAATCCACTTTATACAAACATAAAAGAGACGGGGGTATCGGACTGCCTAATATATGGCTTTATTATCAAGCCTCACAACTCCTACCACTCATTTCAATTCACCAGAAGACCAACTTCCCAATGTGGATGTTATTGGAAATCCCTACTTGTTTTCCCATACCACTACATGCTTTACCTTGGTTACCCCCGTGACAGACCCAATACTCTAAGCAAGTCCATGTCACATGCACTCAGGGTTTGGGACACGATCAAGTATTCCGCGGGGTTAATGTCTCCACACCTGCCTCTCCTACCACTGTTTTCACAACCATTATTCCCACCAGGAGCCTCAGCGCCTATGACATTTAGGTGGTGGTCAGCCAATGGTTATGTCTTAGTTTATGATTTTTTCCGTTCTAATTATGTTCCTACTTGGCAGTATATTAAAGAGCGTAAACAACCACATGAATCTGAATTGTTCAGATACCTTCAGCTCCACCATTGGATTTCATCCTTGGCGAGTAGAAGGGACCCACAGCACCCTCTAACATGCTTTTAGCACCTCTGCTTATATACTCCAGAGGGACCAGGTCTAGTTACAATTCTGTACTCCCAATTACATAAACGTTCGAGCCATGTCTATCATTCTTATGTCCAGAAATGGGAGAAGGATATAGGGGCCTCCTGGACGGCAGAGGATTGGCAACACATGTGGCGTAACATGGCTGGCTGCTCTCTTAACATTACAAATGCGGAAGTGGCATATAAGGTGCTCATGAGGTGGTACATGGTGCCGTCTCGTACTGCACACATGGGGTGGCGCTCTCGGGCTGCTGCTTTCGTGGGTACAATATGCTGGGTGCTTCATACTTCGTGGAAGTGTCCGTTCGCTACCATCTTCTGGTCCAAAATATTTCAATTACTGATCAAACTGTTCCAAGTTCACATTGTAAGGGACCTAAAGTGTGCTCTTTTTCACTCAAATATACCGGGATTAAATAAACACCAACGGACACTTTCCCACTTCATCCTTCTAGCAGCCAAGTTAACGCTGGCTGGTAATTGGAAGAAGCAACAAATACCGTACAGGAAATTTATATCTAGAATGGACAGTATCATGTTGAATGAACGATTGACAAGCATACTGGTGGACAAACAACCCGTGTTCCTCAAGGTGTGGAAACCATGGATACAGCTCCAACACCCTGACATGACCGAATCTAGCCTCTGTGGCATATGAAGAGGTCTTATTGAGCTGGTAAGGAGATTACCCCCCTGAGGGTTTAATGCAACTACTTTTCTACTGGTGATGCTTCATATGGTCCCCCCCCCCCCCACCCAACTCTTTTTCTTCTGTTTTTTCTCCCTCTTCGGGGACTCTGGGCTACCATGTTTCTCGACACATACTAATATAGAATGTTGAATCTCTGAATTGAGCAGACGTTAGAAATTTTGTGTTAAGGTTGCTCCAACCTGGCTCTGATTGGTTGCTCAATATAATCTCCTTGCATACAATGTAATACAGGACTATGTATAATTTTATCAGTTATATAAGTGGATCATCTGTATACTCAGTGATATGTGTAATACAGGGTTCCGAAGTTATTTGTATGGACCCACGTTTGTGAAAAACCCTAATAAAAACTTTGAAATTGAAAATAACCAGAATGCCATCCCATACCTGTATCTGCGGCTTCAGATAACTAATAATAGGGCCCCCAGCCGCAAACCACCGCCTCGGGAACCAATATCTGTTAACCGCAGACACTTCACAGGCCAAAATTATGTGGTCAAAACAACTGACCACCACTTAAAGGACACCACCCCTATGATGGGTCACCAATCCTTGTCAATAAACCCACGGCATCCATAACGCCTTCAATCTTGGTCGCACACCTTCCATACACTTTGCGATTATCGTACGAGATATTGCAACCCGCTGATCTTTAGCTCCCAGTTTCCCCAGTCACTAGTCGAGACCGAGTGTAGGTTGAAACAAACTCTGATTTATTGAGCAACTGTGCAACCTTTTATACAGAAAGTGATCAGATAAAACTATAATCCCATCACATCCCCTTTCCCCTCCCTGGACATTCTGTCTGCACAACAACACAGGGTTCCACCTGCTAAAGAGCTCCAGATAGCCGTAGTAGGAGCCTGGCCAGAATGTCATTGTCCTGAGCTCCTTCAGAGTACAAAGCGAGATAACAGGGGGTGTGCTGGCATTCTTTTCATAAACAGGTTACACAGCATAACACACTTAAACATAACCCTACACCAATAGACATTTAACTCATAAAACTGATGGCCATGTCATCATACTGTTCATTTGCAAAAACTTAAGTATCTAAAAGGTCATATGATGAGGAACGACAAATGGATGTGAAAATAGTTATGCGGGTCCTGTATATCATAAGACAACAGGTTTTACAGATGGCTTAATGCAAAAGGGAGTCTGTCATGCAAATTTGAATCAAGTTTTACATCAGTGAACTTCTGGTGCAATCTATATAACATTTAATTCCTTTAATTTACAGATACAGGGAGCAATTATAGTGTCAAGTTTGTTTGAAATCTTTATTGGCTTTGTTGGTTTACCTGGGGCGCTGCTCAACTATATTGGACCTCTCACTGTTGCGCCAACAATCTCCCTGATTGGACTTTCAGTGTTTGAACCTGCAGGACAAAGAGCTGGGTCGCACTGGGGCATATCAATTCTGTAAGTTTTGAATCAAATATCTGTTACATCCTTTTTATTTTATAACGTTATTTAATTACTATATTTTTGGTCTATTATGGCACATGGTAAATTGATGTTTTTGCTGGAATTGAAGAGTAGATGAATGTTAAATTTAATCTCCAAACCTGTAGAGGGTTTGCTCCCGGAATTTAAAAACATTTGTGTTTTTATTTGTTTTTTTAAGGAATGTCAGAACGTTTACTCTGATATTTCATTTATGAAAACAGGTTGAGTTTTCACAACTCAACTGATAAGCTGAGTTCTTTATTTGCATGAATTTGAAGACGAAATAACAAGCAAATATATATTTATTAACTAAAATCAGTGCAAAATAATCAAAATATAATTGGTTACAATAAATAATAAGAATCTAAAATATGCAGTAATATTGATCAGCAAGGATAATAATAAAAATAAAACCACAGGATATTATTTCAAATATTCATGAAACAAAACTATGTATCTCCTGAAATGCAGCTACTAACACTCTCAGCGGTTCAGCAGGATGTGAAAAAATAATGTGCAGATTCAACATGTGACCTCTCCCAGCAAAACAGATATTCAAAGCTCAAAGTCCTTACTGCGCATGAACAAATTTAGAATACTATGCAAAGGACTAGCTAAATCAGCCAATAATCTGAGTTAAAGACAAACTTCCACTAAGTTATTTTTTTATGTATTTATCACAAACTAAATAATTGACTATAAACTGAAATCAGCTTCGAGGAGATTTCAAAAAGACTCCTCCTAAAATTGAAAGAGAGACACTTTTTACTGAAGCTAAAATTACTCCAATTCAATCCTGATGCTAGCAATAACAGACTAGTTAGACTAAATGATTTAGATATATATAGATCTATATATATCTATATATATAGATATATATAGATCTATATATATCTATATATATAGATATATATAGATCTATATATATCTATATATATATATATAGCTAGTCAATTGCTTACAGATAAATGTCAATCTTTACTTTACCAAAATTGAAAATAATTTTGTCTCAGAGATGTCAGCTTTGTGTCAGTATAGGGACAGGAGATGTTCAGGTTCTCCTTGTTCAGTTCACCTGGTAGCCCATCAATTAGCTTCAGATCCCTCATTTGTGTGTGTGTCCATCCCCCTGTATCAGGTGTCTCCTCGCCTAAACTTTTTCCTAACTTATCACCCAAAATGTAGGAGGAGATAGCTTATCCTAACTGAATTATGACGTTATACACTTCCAAATTATCCCCGCAATTACCTGAAGAGGACAATATTGGACCAGGAATAATTTGGGATTTTTCCTTAGAATTCTAATATTATTCCATGGCCATAACACCTTTGACCTAAACCGTGTTAAAAACCATAAAATGAAGAGATAATCAGCTATCTTGACAGAACTTGTCAGACCTAATAAAACTGTATACAAGGTAACTTTTAATGCGAGCTCTCTTTCATGTGTTGTAAAGATGAGAAAGGAAAAAAAATATCATGGTGAATGTTTCCTTTGTACTTTTGTAAGCTTGAGACATGGCATCTCCATTAATCTCACAGTCTAATACAGTCTGGTACCATGGTCAGTCCTTATCTTGTCATTGTTGTGTGGTACCCCCAGAAGTTACAACCTGGGAATGTTTGCTGTAAGGGTCTGAGGATGTCTGATGTTAGTGTTTGTCCAGAACCCATGCACTCAAATTCACCTTATATACAGATATAATGAACAAAAATGGCTTGTATGTCCACGTTATATTATGTAGAATAATAAGTACAGGCCTTACAGTTTCTTCCTTTTAGCAACACTGAAGTTGTCACAGGTCGGCTCTATTGATCAGGAACTCAGCGAACATATATCACTGATCGCTGAGTTCCCGATGCTCTCCCTGCAGAGAACAGTGTCTGTCAGTCACCACTCCCTGCAGGGATTGGGGGGAACCCTCTCCGTTTCTCCAGCGCTGACTGGGGGAACTGACAGGGCAGGCACGTCACAGCTGGCTCTGTCTCTAAAAAGGCAAAACCAGCTGTCAGTCAGTGGGGTAGATCTTGGTAGTATTGTTGGGATCCGTCCAGGTGTTCCTTGAGAGATGTCGAGAGCGTTGGGATGCATGACCGCGTCCCTTCCGGTGGCGCAGACTCAGCTTTTCCAGGGCAGATTGCATCACTGCACATTTTTGCCTGGAGCAGCTGATCAGTCCAGAATTGTCACAGCTGAGTTGCCCCTACTGCGCTTGCGTGTGGCTATTGCGGCCATGTCAACAATAAAAAATCGAATCAAATATAATTAAACGAAATATTAAATATAATTATTATGACCATGTTAATAAAAATAATTTAAGTAAACAAAAAAATTAAGTTTTAGGCTAACTAGTTAGCCATATTTGTAGGAGGAGCCCCACACATTTAACCCCCCCGGTTTCCTCTACTTACCCGTAGGGTCGTCTGTGACACCCCACCCACCTTACCCTTTCTAATAACCGTTACTTTAAATATGCCCCCTTATTTTGCATACTGACCATAGCAACCATGGCAGGTCAAGTTAGGAAGGTTTGCTATCCCTTTTTCAGGTACGTATCAGTGGGGCTCTGACTACAAATATATATATATATATATATATA